>NC_048590.1:22683412-22698412 GCF_013265735.2 Oncorhynchus mykiss
CACAACACGCACACGCACACACACACACACACACACACACACACACACACACACACACACACACACACACACACACACACACACACACACACACACACACACATTCCTTTGTGCCCATCTCCTTTTCCATCTCAGAGGAGGCAGTAGGGAGGAGAGGGGGCAGTGCGTGAGGGGGAGCTGCAGCAGCAGTAGACAGCTGGAGGGGGAGCAGGAGGTGAACATTTCACTAGAGGAATGTGTGTGTAGCTGTACCTTCAACAGCAGGAGTGTTAATGAAGCGGCCCACACACAACCCACCCACTCATTTACCCCTCACACCGTCTCTGCCACCCACCCTGCCAACCGGCTCTGTCACTCTGACTCACTCCCTGCTATGTGTCTCAGAGCTGGCTGTGCTACAGGCAGGCAGATAGTGTAGCCCCTTGGAATGTTATTCATATAATGAATAAACACAATTTAAAAAAAATATTCTGAGAATCCGGTGTTTCTATGTCAAACGATTTTGTTATATTTCAGTCATATATATTTCAGTCATGTATATAAAGTGTAATATTGAGATGTAAACACTATATCTGACATGGTACAGATATCTTCTTTTTTTTAAGCCCATAACCATGTGTGTGAGGTGTATACTTTTGTTTCAAAGTAGATTTGTTTAAGACTACCAAGAAAAACTGTGTGTGACCCTGATTTAGCCCACTGCAGTAGAAGGTTAATAAGTAAAAGTGCCCACAGGAAAAATAACTGTCAAGATTCAACCTCTGTGGTTGATTCATACAAAGGGCTCGATAATCAAAATGAAGCAAGTGTGTTTTTGTCCCAGAGAGATGGAACTGGAGGTTCAACTTGACATGCTACAACTCTGGAGATGAAGAGAAACACAGATATACAAAGGCCTCGTATCCTCAGTGAAACACAAAATGCTGACAAAAGCGAAATAATCCGATTGTGTCCCATAAATAGAAAGCGTTAGCCAGGGAATAACAGCCGCCCTTTCCATTTCTCCTCTGCACCTCAGTATAGTCTCAGATGAGACCGGTGACGGAACGTCTGCATGGTGACCGACCGCGGTTCTGCATGGTCCAATGCTAGCGGACCTCCTCAGAGGAGCGGTTTACAGTGTGAGCGCATGCAATGCGGGCACAGCGAGCACCATGAAGCTGACGAGTGATGTGGGAGATTTATTGGTGTGCCCACCCTCCACCCTTAATAAGGTTTTATAGCCATTCTCTGGTTTGGCGGCCACGGGTAATCTACTACCATAGACTGTCGTCATGACCGGGGGAAGCTGACTGGTTGGAAAGCGAGAAAGAGAAATGACATCATGGAACAGGACTGGTTGGAAAGCAACACACTTGTAATGTGTTTCTCTGAAGATCACACGTTTATCAAGGCCCATTAAAACGGATGCACTGTATTTGCTATAATAGTCTATAGTGTGATGTAGTGGGTGTATGTCGCTATTTAAAGCATTGTTGCAATTCATAACATATTGTGTCATGTTGTCAAAATGTCTTCATGCTGAAGACATCAAACGAAGGCCCCCAAACAAAGGCCCAATCAAACAAAGACCCTCTCCCCCCCCATCCAGTAAGTCCACTGCCCTGCATATAGTTACTACACATATAACCTCTACACATGTTACGGTACGGTGCTCTATTTGAATGTATCCCACCCAGACCTCAGGCGGTGGGATAGTTCATGCTGTGCTAGTAGACATCTCTGCAGCGGTGGAAACTGCGGATACACACAGGCGATTTTCCAAGTCACACGGCTCCTTCATTTGTGGAGGAGTGTGTGCGACCGGTGCCTAAGTACTGCTTTACATATGGGATAACTGGCAAGTCATTTAGTATATTAGACGTATTCAGAATGTGGTTTAATGAACGATGTTCAATCCAGTTTAGTGCATCCTCTTGATTCCCCTCATTCCACCTCTTAACTCTACACAGTACTCTGTGGATGTCTTCACACCGCGTCACTTGGAAATGGTTTAGTTGACGTCTCTCCCCTCTCTCTCCCCTCTCTCTCTCCCCTCTCTCTCTCCCCTCTCCCCCCATGTTTGCTGGAGCTGGGGCTCTGAAGGCTGGCAGTCGATGGCGTGAATCCAGATGGCAGCCACAAGGCAGGCGGCGCGGCACAGCGCGAGGAGGGGAGCACACACACACCACACACACTCAGCTTAATGAACACCCATGCATTATTCATCACACACACTCGCACACGGAGGGCACAGACACAGCTCCTGTCAGGAACAGAAGGCAGTGCGACTACGTTTTATGATTATTTTGTCGTTTTTTTCCCCCTACTTGGTTGTAAAGTACACCAGGTGGAACTCTCCCTCTCTCACCTCCCCTGGCTTCGCCCCTCTTCAGCTCATGAATAGTGTTTGTGTGTGTGTGTTTTAGGCTTCAGGAGGGCCAGGGTTATTATCTGACTGGAGCTCACACTGAGAAACACCCATATGGGGTTTATCACACTGCTCCACTCAGGTCTCCCTGGGTCTTTAGGAAACAGATTCCATTGTGTCATCTTTATGAATAAATTATAATATAATATAGTGTCCGGGGTGTTGGGGTGTGATGTTTTGGTTTGATGGTGTTGGAGACAAAAGCAGCACTTGATACTCGCGTTAGATTGGATGAGGAATGGTTGTGTTTGAAGCTCTCCCATCCCCAGATCGAGAGGAGGAGCGTTGGGCGTCCCCTGACAGACAGAACTGGTCCCTGCTGTGTGCTAGAGGATCCATCAGGCCTGGTGACACGGCCCCATAATCTCCTGCTGATCTGAGAGAGAGACACAGACGGATGCGCAGATAAAGGCCCCTATGTCTGTGTGACGGGCAGCCTGGAGAGAGGGAGGAAGGGAGGGAGGGATGGAGGGAAGAGGAGGAGTAACGGTACTGTGTTAAAGGTCGTCAGGCTCCCCTGTGAGGTTGAGTGGTATTTGAACCCCCTCATCTGGCTACCTGCAGGGCTGATGTCTCACCCCTAGCCTAAGCCCTGTGTGTGTCTGTGTGCAGCCTTTGTCTGTGTGAGTGTGTCCTTGTGGGCGTGCGTGTGTGAATGTGTGTGATTGAGTGAGTGAGTGTGAGTGTGTGTGTGTGTGTGTGTGTGTGTGTGTGTGTGTGTGTGTGTGTGTGTGTGTGTGTGTGTGTGTGTGTGTGTGTGTGTGTGTGTGTGTGTGTGTGTGTGTGTGTGTGTGTGTGTGTGTGTGTGTGTAGTGACGGCGTATGGAGAGCAGGAATGGGTTTAATTGTGTGTGGCGGAATGCTGACAACCTTAGGATCAGGTGGCCTGCAGAGTGTCTGGGGCTCTGGGAAAGAGGAGGGGGGGGCACTGGGACTCACAATGGAGACAGGTGGATGTGAAAAGGCCAGCGAGCAGCGAGGGATTTCGCCTGAATGAGCTAATGAGAAAATGAAGCTCGTGCCTCTCTCTCTCTCTTCCCATCTCTCTCTCCGTGCATGCGTATGTGTGCGAGTACGTATATACCCACTCTAAGGGGTGAATTTAAGTATCTTGTCGGTTATTTTGACGCCATTACATTCGGAGCACCACACAGAGACAGTGTGATGTGCATGCCTACATCAATTCGTAAAATAGCTTTTAACCAACACTACATCCCTCTTTCCAAAAGTACCTCTAAAAGCATTCCAACAACCCCTTAAACTTGTAGAAAGTGATTCCATCCATGTAGAGGCCCATATGTCTTTGAGGGACTGACAGTTACAAGCAAAGGCTTTTGTTGCAAATAAGGTAATGGAAAATGCCAGTACTCAAGAAGTCCATCTCCAAGAAAACCAGCTGTACTGAATTGATGAACCACGAGAGTGTCCTGTCTGTGAATACCTATGTGGTACTGCCATCTACATTGTTATTTTACCTATAGTCATAATACTGCTTAGATTCTATGACATAAGTATTGCATTTTTTTAAATCTATTTTAAATGTATATCATCTATGGTATTTATTTATTTAAAAAAATATATTGAAATTGTCAGTTTATTGCTACATATAAATCATCAAATCAATTCAAATGTTATTTGTCGCAGAGACATATTTTGCAGATGTTATCGCAGGTGCAGGTAAATCCTGGTGTTTCTAGCTCCAACCGTGCAGTAATAAAAAGAAAGAAATGAAGAAATATCAGAATGATATATGTGTAGGATGGTGTGTATAGACAGTATATGAATGGAAAAGGTCTGTACAGTGGTAGTAATTGTGAATGAGCCTGGACTAGAATACGGTATTTGCATGAAGTGGGTAAAACAGTATGTAAACATTATTCAAGTGATCCGTGTTCAATGACTACGTATAGTACATAGATAGGGCAGCAGTCTCTAAGGTGCAGGGAGTACCGGGTGGTAGCCGGCTAGTAACAGTGACTAAGTTCAGAGCAGGGTACTGGGCGGAGGCCGGCTAGTGGTGACTATTTAACAGTTTGATGGCCTGTTTTTCTCTCGGTCCCAGCTTTGATTCACCTGTACTGTCCCCGCCCTCTAGATGGTTGTGGGGTGAACAGGCCGATGCTCAGGTGGCTGAGGGCCTTGATGATCTTCTTGGCCTTCCTGGGACACCGGGTGCTGTAGATGTCCTGTAGGGCAGGCAGTGTGCTCCCGGTGATAGATTACAAAGCCCAGCAGTTGAGGACGGTGCAATTTCCATACTATGCAGTGATACAGCCTGACAGGATGCTCTCATTGGTGCATCTGTAGATGTTTGTGAGGGTCTTAGGTGCCAAGCCGAATGACTTCAGCCTCCTGAGGTTGAAGAGGCGCTGTTGCACTTTCTTCACCACATTGTCTGTGTGGATGGACCATATCAGGTTATCAGTGATGTTCACGCCGAGGAACCTAAAGATTTTCACCTTCTCCACTGTGGCCCCATTGATGTGGATGGGGGTGTGCTCTCTCTGTTGTCTCCTGAAGTCCAAGATCAGCTCCTTCGTTTTGTTGGCGTTGACAGGGAGGTTATAATCCTGGCAACACTAACCTGTGTTCAGGAGTATTTCATAATCCCTTTCTAGAGAAAGGAAAAGTGTTTCTTGTCATAAGGAGCTATTGAGGAGATGGGCAGGCACAAGTGCACAATGTTCTGGTCAGATTGTCCTTGGGTATTTGTGTTTTTTTGTCTTTTTATGCGGTATCTCATTCAAATGCACATCAAACTTGGAGAATTAGCTAAGAGGTGCTTTTAGATGCTATAAACACCATCTAACAAAAGCATCCCTGGAGCTCCATTCCTTTCACCTCCATTGCACTCTTCAACGATTCCCTTTATATGGCAACAATTACACATGGAGATCAGCTATACAGAGTCTTCCCTGCTCCTGCACTTGGCTGGCAACATGATTTGTCCATTGTCAGAAAACAAGCACCCTGCTATAAATGGGAACACATCATTGTTCTTGATGCATTATTTCTGTGAAAATAAGTGTAACTAATGGGGGGGGAGGGGGAGGAGGGCGGCCGAGAGCAGTGTGGGGGAGGGTGGTGGGGGAGGTGCGCGGTAGAGAGGCTGCAGTGTGGGGGAGGAAGGGCATGGGGGGGAGACAACGAGATGATGGAGCCAGGGGAAATTTGAATAAAGTGAGAGAGGAGAGAGCAGGGCCACTCATTATCACCTGGGCTTAGTCCACATGAGGCGGCCTGCCGAGCCCGACGTGCACAGGGGAGAGCTCATTTTCTTACCCCACTAATCAATAGATCCTTTGTGTGATTGGATACGATTGAGCCGTCAGCGGTAGGCAGGCAGGCTCACGCTGTGGGGACCTGCTGAATTCATCATCAAACTCCCATCAACCCCCCCCATCACCAGCTTTCTTTCTCTCACACACACACACACATGCACACAAGCATCTCCCTCCTCCCTCTCTCCCTCCCTCTCTGCATCATCCTCTCAGGAACAGTCTTTTAAAACACACCAATCTGAGAGGGTCTAGTTGGGACCACTGAGACCTGCTCTACCCTGCTCTCTCTCTCTCTCTCTCTCTGCTCCACTGTCTCTCTATCTGTCCCTCCCTGCTCTCTGAGTTGAGCCACCACCACAGTCTGAGGTGAGATAAGATTGTTTTGCCGTGCGGTACCAGGGCTGCTATTCTTTTTGTGCAGTCGATTCTTTCATCTGTCTTCAGAGGGATTAATTATAGTGTGTTGTTGGGGTGGAAGGGTGGGAGGGTTGGGGGGGGGGGGGGGGGGGGGGTGTAGCTCATCCAGAGCTCCCCACCGTGAACTGAAACGTATTTACAGACACCCCACTGACAAGCAACCCCTCTCTCTTTCCCTCCATACCCCCCCCCTGCCACACACACACACACACACACACTCCCCCTCTACCTCTCGCAAATCCCAATTACTGCTAACACTGCCCCCCCTTTTCTCTCTCCCCTCCCACTCCGTCTCTCCTTCCCTCCCCCCTCCACACCCCTCGCCCATCCCACAGCATGCAGACAGCACACATCCAGGTGAGCCCATAGACTTCACACACCGCAGGACCAGTGTGTGGTGGGACACCTCAGTCTTGAGCCTCTTATTGAGGAGATATTACATAGTGCTGTCTCATGGCCTCCCTATCCCCATCCCTCCATCACACCACAGCACAGCACACAGCGCCACCTCAGGCTGCATAGTGGATGTGCACTCACACCAGTTGTCTTTGATGAGTCTCTCAGAAAGGAGTCTTGAGTTACCAGACTTTGCATTTTTTCATTCATCTGGAATGTCAGGAGTGTGACATACGAGATATTTGAAAGTCATTTCAACAATCACTATTTATCAGTGTTGATATTGTGCACTTGTGCCTGCTCATTGATTGCTGGTGGTTACTAGGGCTGTGGACTGGGTCTGAATGGCTGTGTAATTGCAGGGCTCGTGCTCCAGTGTGTGAGGGCTGATGGCTCAGTGTCCTGCTGTGTGGAGTAGAGTCGGCAGGCGGCTGCTCTATTGGCCCAGCCCTGACCCCAGGCCCTGCTCCCTCTCTGGGCCTTTGATGAATGACTAACTACCCAGCGGGGGTGGAGGTCTCATGGAGGGCCACGGCTGGTTGGAGGAGGTTTGTTAAAACACTGCAGCGGCTGGACTGGCAGGTGCCCCCTTTAAACACTTGTTAGGAGATGACATGGATATAAAGAGGAAAACATCACTGACAGCAGTCGGCAAAGCCTCCACTCTCTGCTTGACGCACCACGATGATAAATGATATGACATGCCGGCTGAGTGTTTACAATGGAGTTAAAGATATTACGAGGTGTTATTTTATTGCAGTGATTTTAAATGGGGTAATTGGTACAATAATCCTGAAGGGTGTTATTGAACTGCATGCACTGGGCACATGTAGTCCTTTTATTATTAGCTTCGTTGGTTTGGTTGAGGATTTATGTATCATTTCTAATCATAAAGTGGAGCCCTCCCAGACATTAAGATTGACTTTGTGTCTGTGTGCTCTCTAACAAAGAGGAAGGGCACAGTGTTTCTGGGTAATGTATTCATTTGAGGGGCTGTGACAACAGCAGTGAGAAATAGAGCCAGAGGACACTAATTGATCAAGTCTATTCTCTCCACCAACAATTCTTTGTGGTTTATGGGAGAGAAAAAAATTGCCACAAAGCTGTTTTTCCCCAGAGTTCAGAGGGAATAAGAAAAAAAAGCAGAGTTATTAAAATTCATGTGTGCAGCTCGGCTTCGCAGCAGATGTTGGCATAATTAAAGAGAGGAAAAAAGTCTGAAATTAATTTCAGGTTTAATGTAAATTTCAGTGATTGGCAGAGCTGTGCTAATCACCACTCATGTACAAAGAAAATATGCATGCCCCGAGCATGCACACACACTAACACACACACAAACACACACATGCAGCCTCGCACACACACACTTACTGACACGTACACATACAGTCAACAGACACACAGTCACCAGGTGCACTGACACTGACAGTCGCATTCACAAACACCTACTTGTAAAACAGTGCCATTTTAATAATACCAGCACTAACCATACAAGCACATAGTATAAAATCAATTCTAAGATAACATGAATCCATATTCCGCTTATTTAAACCCACAGATCCCCAGCGGTGGCCGAATAGGTTGCTTATATATCAGTTCCGTACATAAATAACCATGTTCAGACAAACATGCTATTTTAATTCCCCGTAGCCATCTTCCAATCCTGACATAATGCTGTTCTTTGACACGGCATGCATATGTACACTGAGCATACCAAACATTAGGAACACCTTCTGCCCTCAGAACAGCCTCAATTCGTCAGGGCATGAACTCTTCTTTAACCTGTCTCCTCCCCTTCATCTACACTGATTGAAGTGGATTGAACAAGTAACATCAATAAGGGATCATAGCTTTCACCTGGTCAGTCTATGTCATTGTCAGAGCAGTTCCTGATGTTTTGTACACTCAGTGTAAATGTGTGCATATATTAGTGTGTAAATTGCATATTTGTGTGTATTCCTATACCGCCACCCTTCCACACACCTCTCTCCTCAGCTGAGCATCCTCGCACATGTACCCAGTAGTCCCGTCGTCACAGATGGAGACAAACTCCCTCTTGCACCACACACCAGCTGTCCAGGATGCAATTATGCTGGGCTGCCCAGATCTGCTGCCCGAGGAAAGGAGGAGGAGGAGGAGAGGAGGAGAAGAGAGGAGGGGGGAGGGGGAGGGAGAGGAGAGTTGTTTTAAAACTAAAACAGAGCTTGCCTGCCTGGGCCATTCATAATTCATAAAGCCTCCTTCCACATAGGAGCTCTGATCATCACAGGAGCAGTAGTAGGGAAGTAGTCCACCCAGGGAGGGAGAAACAGAACAGCCTGGGGGTGGATAGAAAGATCCTTCCTGCTACAGTACACACCTGTCCTTTTACCTGAGTTCCTTTCCACTTCACTGGCTCAGCACATATGGAATCCCCACAGACACATACAGCATTAGGTACATACATTATGTCCTGTATGTATGTCCACATAACGTGGTGAGAGAAGAGAAAGCCACACCACACCAGGACTACTGTTTATATACTGGATGTACAAAAATAAATGTCAATGAGAAACAACACAACGGGGTCATTATTGAACCTGGTTTTGTTTATTTTTTTCTGTTGTTGATAGAAATGAATTGAATCAGTGTTGTTGAGGGAGTGGAGTGAGGCAGCCCTGTTGTGTGTACGGTACAGTAATTGTCTCCTTCACTGTGGTTGTAGCCCAGTAGCGGTATAGTGGTTGATTACTCCAGCGTGGCCATAACCCTCTGCCGCCCTGAACACGGCTGTCATGCCTCTCACAGTCCCCCCAGCAACCCTGCTCCAAACTCACTCAAGCAAAAGAGAGCAGAGGGCTTGGCGTGTGTGTGTGTGTGTGTGCGTGTGTGTACGCGCGTGTGTTTTGGAAGCAGAAAAAATGGCAGCACAATAGAAGTCTCCGCTTCTTGCCTTCAGGGCCTTGACCCCTTCTGCCCATTCTCTCTCCCTCAGCCAATTTCTATTCTACTGTCACAACAAAAGGACAAAGCATTTTTAAATGTTTGAAGTGCTCAACGATGGAACATGAAATAGGCCATCATGTCTAAAACTACTGGAATCTTGGTCCTTTATCTCTATTTCTCTAAAGTTCTAATGAATAAGTCAGACTTGTATTCATTCTCCTCATCACTACCTGGTGGCAGGTAGCCTAGTGGTTAAGAGTGTTTAGCCAGTAACCAAAAGGTTGCTGGTTTGAATCCACAAGCCGGTAAGGTGGAAATATTTGCCGTTCTGCCCTTAAGCAAGGCAGTTAACCCGAACAGCTTCTCCTCGGGTGCTGATTAAGTCGATTAAGGCATCGCCCTGCATCTCTCTGATTAAGAGGGGTTGGGTTAAATGTGTAAGTGTGGACACATTTAAGTTGAATGCATTCAGTTGTCCCCCTTTCCTGGTTCAATCAACGTCGCTGTTGAGTGTCTCCTAGTGGTTTTCAGGTCGTAGGTTAAGTGTCAAGAGTGTGTTTGTGTTGTTAGTGGGGCCATAACACGGTCATGGCATGTCAGTGGTACCTTTATCAGAGCGGCTGCCTGCTTCCTTCCAGCAGCTGCTTCCATTCCCTGTTCATGGGAGAGGAAGCAGGTGGCCCGGAGGGTTACAACCAGGGACTGTTTCATTTACGCCAAGGCTTGGGCGTAAATCCAGTTGATCCTGCTTCCGTCTGTTAAACTAATGGCTGAGAATCACAGACACAGTGGCTCAGGTTAACATCAGCCTCGCCCACATACCTCCCTCTCTCGCTACAAGACCCCACAACTCGTAAGGTCTACATCTGGAGTCTGCCTGCCCACCTCCACCACCCAAATTAAAATGAGGAGGCCAAAAAGATATTTCCCAATTCACCAGATGTGAGTCATTTAATCTTGTGATTCAAATGAGTTTTGTGTTGTGTGAACAGATGTCCGCACCCCGCCTCCTTTATCAACATTAGCTGATTGGGTTTTAGCATGCAGCTTGCCGTGCCTCTCTCTGCCTCTCAGGTACAGCCACGTTAATCTGGGGCTGTGCAGCTGTGTTGGGAGAGGGGTTAGAGAGAGGTGGAGAGAAGAGGAGGAAAGAGAGAGCGAAAGAGATGTCAGTCCCCATGACCAGCCCTTCACCATGGCAGCGGCCCTCCTGTACACACACACACACAGGAACTAGCATATGGCACCACGTAAATACAATCACACACACAGTACTAAGATAGCGAAACATGCAGAAAAAACCCATATAGCCATATAATAGGTAATATGTGAGTTTGACTGTATTGTGTGTTGTTTGTGTGTGGGTGGTAGTAAGGACGAGAGTGTGGCAGTGGCCCCATCTCTCCCTCAGATAATCCTTCACTGGCTCCCTGGCGACTCATGCTGGGAACACCTGCAGCAGAGTGAACGTGGGTTTTCTGCTCTAATGGTGTGTGTGTCTGTGTCTGACTGTCTGTTTGTCATGGGGGTCCAGCATGCCACGTCCTCCACCACCTCACACACTGCTCTGCCCCTACGCACTCAGAATAGAGACGTTAGCCAGCTGTATGTGTGTGTGTCTGTACAGCGTTTGTGTGTGTGACTCCTGTGATCCGCCCTATGTAGTGCTGAGCATCTCTAACCTGCGTTTGTCAGGGGGGTGACGATGGTGGCGCAGGCGACCAGCCACCGGTGAGTTTGTTTACGCAGCCGCTGCCTTACAACAACGGGCTTCTTTCTGTCAGCACACCTGTTCCCAGTCCCTGACATCACCAGCACACACAGACACACTACACAAAGACCACCTCTGGCCCCTGGAGTGGAGGGAGATGGAGGGATAGAAGGAGAGACGGAGGGAGGTAGAGAGATGTCGAGAGAGAGGCGTAGACAGAGGACAGAGGGGGAGAGAGCTGGAGGGAGTGAGGGAGGTAGAGAGAGAGGGATTGAAGGGGTGAGAGCGAGAGGCTGGCTGGCAGGGTGCTGTGTCCCTGGTCGCTCTGTGCTGTGCCGTGCCACTCCCCCTTCCCTCCTCTTCCCCGGGAGTTTATCGGATGCGCTCAGCTTCGGAGCTCATTAAAAAGCACCCATTATCCCGACATTTGCACGCATCACATGCAAAACTAATTTACTTGTAAGAAATTAAAAGTTCATTTTAATTGAGCTCGCGCTGCAGTATGCAAATGAGGAGTACATAATGTACATCGATGCAGAGACATCACACCGGAAGAGGACTTAACCCTTCCCTGACTGAGGGAGAAACCGAGCCAATGTTCTGTAAATAAAAAGGTCCGTCTGACGGTCTACACAACCACAATATGGAAAAGGCGCTGTTCATCAAATCTACAATAACATCATCCAGTTGCTTAGCTCTGCTTGATGCCGGAGATCGTCTGAGAGATGGAACTGATATGTCACAGGCCTCCCTGGTGATTTGGCATGCTGAATTAACTTCCACCTCTGTGACTTTATGGTGTTGTGTCTGCCTCCTCAAAGCCTGGCATCATTAAATAAGAACAAAGAAGCCAAAGCAACATGGAATACGTGGAATTGCCTGTTTGTTGATAAGTGGACTATGTCTACTGTCTGAAAAACAGATGCCTTTGACATTCTCTGCTGATTTCCATGACTGAATTTATTCAGGTCTTTTATTGTTTGCAGAAAAGCACATTTTGTTTTAAACGGGAGTATCTCACCATATGACCGAACTCTTAAATGCCTCTTAGTAGTTTACTGTTATACGGATTCATAATGACCCAGTCTTACCAACCATAGCAGGGATGGGCAACTTTCATGGGGATCTGAAGTCATCATGAGGAGCTGAAGTTTCTCGTGAATCTGCGTACCTACATCTGCTGCTAGACTAATTTACCAATCCCTCCCCCAAAAATCTGATATGGGCTAATTGAGTGACTAACAGTGACTGACATAACAAGATAAAAACTGCTGATGCACAACCACATTTAGAAATTTCACCTTGTGTATTCTACTGTTCTAATATGCAACACTAAGTTGAGACCACGACGACAACAAACAAACAAAAACAACATTTGAATGACAGCTAACAATCAGTGTGCATGGATGGGTGAATGTGAAGTGAACTAAGCCATTGAGAATCCCTCGTTTGGCAGTGATGTCCACAGCTCAATAAGCCAGACAGTGTAGTGTAGTGAAACTGGCTTCCTGTAGATCCATAGCCATCCACCGACTAGGGGTCAGGGGTCATGTGGAGAGGTCATGTAGGAGCAGTAAATAAGATGGAGCTGAGCTTTGATCTCCTCTCTGTGCTGACTTATCCCTGGAGGACCTTCCGCCCGAGCCACGGCCCTGACCCTGTGACCACCGCCGACCCCTGTGACCTGCCAATGTAGACAGGGCTTTGGCATTCATACACAGGGCAGAGTCAGAAATGTCAGGATACTATGCTTAGTAGATACCACCCAGTCAATACATGATAAATGAGCTGAAATGGTAACGGCCGATCCTCCCTGAAACCCTGCTCAACTCAATCATTGAGAAACAACGAGATGCACTGCTGAACTCTCTGGTACTACTATATTCATGTTGAACATTCCCCACACATCAAGGTGGCTCCACCTACCCACAGTATTCAACTCATCAGCATGTCTGACTGTGATTGGTGTCTACGTTGCCAATGTACAGAATGCGACAGTCATGCTCATTAGTGTACATACTGTGCAGTGGAATGAGGCCTGAGACGTGATGTGATGGGAGTGGGGGTTAGAACATGTAATCATGTTTCATGGGGGTGGAGGATTACACTGTGCATGTTGTTGTTATTACACTGTTATCACTGAGAGAGAGGGCCTATAGGACTTGGTAGTGTTGATGCTGGATCCGCCCCATATCACACAGAGGGCAGAGGTGCCACTTGGGGATAGGCACCTGTAGGTCTTGACTGGCACAACTCTGAGCTGGGCGGGCGGGCACGTGTTTAGCAATAGCGTGCGGCACCTTAATGAAGGAAAGTGTTGATTTGGCACGCGCCCTAATAGGATCAAAGCGCCCAATTGGCTCCCGGCTGACTGACAGCGGTGTAGGGTTGGCAGGAGACCAGAGAGGAAGTGAGACGAGCACACAGACACACATACACACACACACACACACACACACACACACACACACACACACACACACACACACACACACACACACACACACACACACACACACACACACACACACACACACACACACACACACACACACACACACACAGTTGGTGGAAATACTTACACAGCAGAGGTTCCCACTCTTTAACACAGGAGTACTTCATTTGATATGCCGCATCTTTAGGATACAGGAATGCGGTGCTGAAGACACATGGACAGTACTTTATTCTATGTTTCCATATGCTGTGTGAGGCTCCATACAAACCTTCTAATCAAAATGAGTCAGAACTGGTAGAAAGTGTTTCCGTAATACGTTAGAGTTGTGTATGTGACAGCTACCGACTACAGTCATTCCTCATACTCATTTGAAATAAGTAAACACTAGAGATGACAAGATGCTTTCAGGTGCTACAAATAAAAATAACCTTTCAATCCTTGTCATCTGTAAAATTATGTGCAACCATATAATTATTCATTTTTTAAAGTATAATAAACACATTCAAATATGAAATGGCAAAGTAATATTGAAGAGCTGATTTATAGATATTAAAGTACTATGAACTGCTGCCTTTGTCTGTGTGTGCTGTACTGTGTGTGTGTGTGTGTGTGTGTGTGTGTGTGTGTGTGTGTGTGTGTTTGTGTGTGTGTGTGTTTGTGTGTGTGTGTGCGTGTTTGTGTGTGTTTGTGTGTGTGTGTGTGTGTGTGTACGTGTGTGTGGTAAGTGCAGTGTCTCAGCTGGCTGCAGCTCATTGAGAGTAGTGATTTATTGTCCTGAAGTGTTTTATTTTGGCTGGGGTGCACAAATGCCCCCAAGGGCTGCAGTACAGATCCACTAAACACACAATCTGAGATGAGAGGCCCGGGTGTGTTGACCAGAAAAGGCCTGGACAACCCTACTCACATCTCCTCCTTGACACAGTTAGCTACAGTATGTGCCTGAAAACAGAAAGACAGACAGAAAGAGAATAGAACAGAAGAAGAAAGAGGGGAGACAAAGAAGAGAGGAGGAGATGCACCAAACTGTACATGGAAAATCCTCCCTCTGTCCCCTCTCCTCCAAATTAGAATGCTCTTGTTTTATTTTTTATTTGCCTCACCCCCCCATACACCCCCTCTATCTCCCTCCCTCACTCTCTCCCCACCCTACACCCCCTCTCTCTCCCTCACTCTCTCGTCTCCTCGATCCTTTTGTCTCAAAATTAGTGAAGCAGAGTGCTCGGGCGGCTAATTATGTATTCAAATGAAAGAGGCTCGTTAATGTTGCACAGGGGAGAGTGGAGATGATTGGGAGAGGATGATGGAATTGAAATGAGCGCTCCGGTGTTGGCGGCAGTGCATCTGGAACCAGCGGAGCGCGTCCCGGCAGATGTCACCTCCCGGGGGGGTGTAGGGAAGGGGGCGC
>NC_048590.1:22703412-22718412 GCF_013265735.2 Oncorhynchus mykiss
CATGAAAACATTGTTTTGTCTAAATATTTTATAAGCCATCAAATTCACATTGGAAAAAAAGTCTGTTTTGTTTTGGGATCAGATGGAGAGGAGTAAAGACACCGGAGCATATGTGAGAGAATAGAAGAGGGATGAACACAGCAGCGAGAGGAGAGGAGGAGAGGAGGAGAGGAGTAAAGACACAGGAGCATATGTGAGAGAATAGAAGAGGGATGAACGCAGCAGCGAGAGGAGAGGAGGAGAGGAGCATCTGCAGCCTACCAGACAGGTTGTTTTGGTATTCTTGCAGTTGGCTGACTGGAATATTGAAGATGGCAGTTCTTGCATAGCTGTGTTATTGTGTTGGGCAAGGGGGAGGTAGGAGTGAGACAGATATCAGTCTGCCCCCACCACCACCTCCTCCCCTCCACCTGGCAGCACCACCTGGCCTTCCCGCTGCAGGCCCAACAGGACTCACTCTCTCTGGGCAGAGCTCCCTTTGTACCACCAGCTGATTTCTCCTCCCTCCTCCACCCTCCAGCTCAGATAACAGCCATATTAACTGGCCCAGTTGACCTAGACACCTGATATACTCGTCCCACTGAGAGTCCTCCCTCCCCCCCTGCCTGTATGGAGATTACTGTCTCCAGGGTTACAGCTAAGGACAAACAGAGTGTGATGGGAATGCAGCATTCACTCAGACACGACATGCATGCACACACACACACACACACACACACACACACACACACACACACACACACACACACACACACACACACACACACACACACACACACACACATACCTTTTTTCATGTACATACTCTACTCGGGTATGCACATTCAATACACTCATACAGAATGAGCATACTGCCATAACTATAAACTATCCAGATAGGAGGTTGGTGCCAAGATAAAAAATGAGACAACCAGGACCCCACAATTCCCAATCCGTATGAGGAGTAATTACTTATTAGTTTCTAATTAGCTGGTAATTTAAAGTGAATGTGATTAGAGAGGATTAGAGCAGGATGTGGACTACAGTGTAATCAGGTGCTTCTCAGGTGGGAGAAGACTGGAAGACTGTCTGGCTGGCTGAGGAGAGGAGCCACTGTACTGCAGCAGGTGGAGGGGAGAGAGAGACAGGGAGGAGACCGTCTCTGAGCCATATATAAGCCATATTTCGGAAGGAACACTGACACAGATACTGGAGGGTAGAAGGGAACAAGTGAGTTAGGAAGTGAGGTAGGAAGTGATGGAGGAAGTGATGAACGGAGTGGAGAGTGGCAAGGTGAGAGGAGGAAGGTGGTGAGACAGGAACAGGGTTGGTTGAAAGGAGAATACGAGACAGTCATGTAATAGTATAGTGTTAGTGTTGGGGTCAATTCTGAATTGTGTTGCGAATTGCTCTTTAATTCCAATGTCATTTGAATTTGAATTGCATTTGAATGAAAGGAAGTCAAATTAAATTCAACAAAATTCAAATGGATTATTTATTCTAAACCTCACCATAGAAATGTTTGTTTTGACATCAGGTATGGTTACCAATAACACGTAGCATGAGGTTGAATCATTACATTTTTAAATTCATTCTCCTAAAATAATTTGTAATAATTATAGTGGTCCGGAAATATTCTAAGATCAGGTTGTGGGTTGTCAATGTTGTTAATATTTCATGATTCCCTTAATGTTTCTAAATATCTGAAAAAAGACATGTCCCAGAAAGCATTCGATCAAACACTGCAGTATGGAAGGGAACAATCTAACGCAGTGGTTCCCAAACTTGTGAAAATCTGTAATCATATGAAACAAATGAAGAACTTGTTTCTCTTCAAATGGGTATAGAATACAACCTTTTAGTGTCAACTAAGGACCTCTTACACTATGCGAATGCGCTTTCATGTCATTATTATGTGTCTGGACAGCCGGCAGGACCTAAAATGCTGTGAATATGAACACAGCATTAACAAGGGGATATCATTTTTACAAGTTGGGTCCCCTGCATATTCAATTTAGGGTCATGTGCAGTAAAAGTGTGGGAACATCTGATCTAACGTTTCACGACGAAGAAAAGTACTGTTTGACATATTTGAGTTATAATCAAACTCATTTTGAAATGTGTGTATTCTTTGCATTAATAAGTGGCACATAATTTCAATAAAGTCATTTTCAAATGAATGAGACTTTAATGTTTCATGTCTCAGTTGAATTGGTTTGAATTAAATTCTACTTCCTTCAACTCAAATTAATTTCACATTCTGCTTCCCGTGGGGTGTGGCCAATTCAAATGAAATTTCAGTTAATTGTTTGAATTTCAGTCAATTCAGATATTCCAAATGGACTCCAACCCTGTACAGAGTGAATGGCGATGGTATAGAGAGAGTTTACAAAGTGGAGGGAGGAAGCGAGTGATGGCGGATGGCGGTGCTGCTGCACTTGGAAAGCTGCCTCCACATCTGCTTCCACGATGCGAGCTCAGCGCCGCTGCCATCAGCTGTCGGCTTGGACCGTTGTCAAGTGGAGCAGGAGAGCAGCGTGGCTCTGTGCCTCCGTGTTTCCCTGTGTGTTTCCCTCAGTGCCGACGCTGTTTGTTTCAGCTCCCTGCAGGGCTCTGTGTGTCCGTAGGGGGACCGCCCCTCTTCTCTCTGTGGAGTAGACAGCCAGGCTGGGTCGGGTCTCTGCTCAGCGACAACGTGAGGACTAAGGTGCTCTTGTTTACATATAGATCTGTCGTGGTAGAGCGTCATCAAGGATGTTATGTTTAAGAAATGTAATTTACATACTACCTCCTCGCTCTTGCCAGGCACTAACATGAGGGTCTGTGGTTCCTTGGCCGTATTTGATCCATTTATGGACAGAGCGAGAGGAAGACACATGGAACCCTGAGGGGTTTGAGTGGGTGAGTAGGAAAGGGACTGGTCTGACCTATCAACTGACACATACTATACCGCCCCATTCCAGACTGTGTCTGAGAAGAAATAGGCTTCAACCCTAAACAAAACAACAAGCCAATCTGTCATAGAAATGCTGGCACCCAAACAGGATGTGTGTAGAAATGCATTACAACATCCAGCCCAATTATCAAGACCAAACAAAGAATGTGAAGTGTTCCAATGCATTAGAGAAGGTAGTAAATTATGCCTTGATGTATTTAAGAGCCACCATTAAGTTTCACAGACAGAAATCAGTTAGTCAACACTCCCATTCACTCCCCACCCATCTTTCTAATAAAACACTGAGAGGAAAACAGAGAGGAGAGAGAGAGAGAGATGGATAGGCTACAGATACGGAATAAGAAATTAGAAAAAAAAGCTAGGATAATGTCAGGGAAAAAAATAGATGGGGATGCAAAGAGGGTGAGAGAGAGAGGAGGAAGTGAGAGGAGGGAGAGAAAATGCTTTGTACGTGGCCTGTTGTTGTGCAGAATGACGAAATAAATAAATAAGTCAGTGCCTGGTTGCCCATGAATATTACATTAGGAGGCGAGTGGGGAAGTGTGCTGCCTGGAACATCTGGTGTGGTCCACAGGGACCCTTGTGGCGAGAAAGCTTCAACTTCGGGAGAAAAAAACTGCCAATAAAAAGAACTATGAGCAGACCTTTGCATCATATGGCTGATTTGTTTTGCTAATTTGATTTTAACACCACTAGCCACGATAAAAGCTGATAAAAACGACGGATGCTACTGTTACTTAGGTATGTGTTGGTACATTTTTGATGAGGTAAAACATTTTGTGTAGGCTTCATTACTACTTTAAAATCAGCTTCATACTCATATTATTGGTGTTTTTGAGAAGTAGGTTTACATTTCTGTTTTAAGTGTGGAGTCGTAAGGTGCCTATTGAATGGTTTATTGAGTTTTTGCCGCCTTTCTCAAGGGGCCATATTGAATGGGCATATTGAATGAGTGTATGAGTAATGGGAGTCCATGGCTGAATGGCTTATTGTCCACCTCCACAGAGTTTGTTGTGGGAGACCGAGATGGCAGTGGGAAACTGCGATGAGGGAGCTCAATAGCCTTGACTCGGTTGTGAGGAGCGCTGTTAGCAGAGGAAGTGGGAGAAAGAGAGAGAAAGGGAGAGAAAGAGACAGTGAAAGGGAGAGAAGGGTAAGAATGGGACTGTCATCAGCATAATGACGGTGGCAGAATGCTGCAGAGTGCACCGGTGTACAATGACAGCGGCCTTGTGCTTCTGCTACTGTGTGGAGACAGACCTGGCCCATTGTGACCGGCCAGTGCCAAGCCCTGGAGCTTTAAAGCAGGGTGTGATTGAACCAAAAGACACACCCCTTCCCATCTCACACTAAAGCTTACACATGCACACTGCAGGGACATATTCACACTTACTATAGTCAGTAGTGGTGCTTGGGTAAAATCACTGGGTTAGCCAACCCAGAAACAAAAACCTATATTATAACCTGTGTTGTGATAATTGCGTTGTTTGCTCTATAACCTGTTAGTTCATATGCCTTGGCACCGTGAAATATAGGCCTAAGGCCGAGACAATACGAAGACACAGTGGCACAATAAATTCAACCACACATTTGTTTCATTACAAAACCGGAGAGCAACCTCTGTCCTGTGAACTACACAAAACATATTGCATGTAATAAACAGTTACACAACTTACAGCATGGTCAAGCAAGGTAATGTTTCCTACATTGTCAGACTACTAAACAACTATTGACTTAGAACCAGAGTTACCGCAAGTCGCTAAGAAAACAGGAGCTGCCTCCACTATTCCAGCACCAGTGCAAGTAGAAAAGACATGTTGACTCACCCTACTCGTAGAGAAACACCAATGCCATCCTCCTCTTACATGTTGACTCACCCTACTTGTAGAGAAACACCAATGCCATCCTCCTCTTACATGTTGACTCACCCTACTTGTAGAGAAACACCAATGCCATCCTCCTCTTACATGTTGACTCACCCTACTCGTAGAGAAACACCAATGCCATCCTCCTCTTACATGTTGACTCACCCTACTTGTAGAGAAACACCAATGCCATCCTCCTCTTACACGTTGACCCACCCTACTTGTAGAGAAACACCAATGCCATCCTCCTCTTACATGTTGACTCACCCTACTTGTAGAGAAACACCAATGCCATCCTCCTCTTACATGTTGACTCACCCTACTTGTAGAGAAACACCAATGCCATCCTCCTCTGACATGTTGACTCACCCTACTCGTAGAGAAACACCAATGCCATCCTCCTCTTACATGTTGACTCACCCTACTCGTAGAGAAACACCAATGCCATCCTCCTCTTACCTGTTGACTCACCCTACTTGTAGAGAAACACCAATGCCATCCTCCTCTTACATGTTGACTCACCCTACTTGTAGAGAAACACTAATGCCATCCTCCTCTTACATGTTGACTCACCCTACTTGTAGAGAAACACCAATGCCATCCTCCTCTTACATGTTGACTCACCCTACTTGTAGAGAAACACCAATGCCATCCTCCTCTTACATGTTGACTCACCCTACTCGTAGAGAAACACCAATGCCATCCTCCTCTTACATGTTGACTCACCCTACTTGTAGAGAAACACCAATGCCATCCTCCTCTTACATGTTGACTCACCCTACTTGTAGAGAAACACCAATGCCATCCTCCTCTTACATGTTGACTCACCCTACTTGTAGAGAAACACCAATGCCATCCTCCTCTTACATGTTGACTCACCCTACTTGTACTGAAACACCAATGTCATCCTCCTCTTACCTGTTGACTCACCCTACTTGTAGAGAAACACCAATGCCATCCTCCTCTTACATGTTGACTCACCCTACTTGTACTGAAACACCAATGTCATCCTCCTCTTACATGTTGACTCACCCTACTTGTAGAGAAACACCAATGCCATCCTCCTCTTACATGTTGACTCACCCTACTTGTAGAGAAACACCAATGCCATCCTCCTCTTACATGTTGACTCACCCTACTTGTAGAGAAACACCAATGCCATCCTCCTCTTACATGTTGACTCACCCTACTTGTACTGAAACACCAATGCCATCCTCCTCTTACATGTTGACTCACCCTACTTGTAGAGAAACACCAATGCCATCCTCCTCTTACATGTTGACTCACCCTACTTGTAGAGAAACACCAATGCCATCCTCCTCTTACATGTTGACTCACCCTTTTTGTAGAGAAACACCAATGCCATCCTCCTCTTACCTGTTGACTCACCCTACTTGTAGAGAAACACCAATGCCATCCTCCTCTTACATGTTGACTCACCCTACTTGTAGAGAAACACCAATGCCATCCTCCTCTTACATGTTGACTCACCCTACTTGTAGAGAAACACCAATGCCATCCTCCTCTTACATGTTGACTCACCCTACTTGTAGAGAAACACCAATGCCATCCTCCTCTTACATGTTGCCTCACCCTACTTGTAGAGAAACACCAATGCCATCCTCCTCTTACATGTTGACTCACCCTACTTGTAGAGAAACACCAATGCCATCCTCCTCTTACATGTTGACTCACCCTACTTGTAGAGAAACACCAATGCCATCCTCCTCTTACATGTTGACTCACCCTACTTGTAGAGAAACACCAATGCCATCCTCCTCTTACATGTTGACTCACCCTACTTGTACTGAAACACCAATGCCATCCTCCTCTTACATGTTGACTCACCCTACTTGTAGAGAAACACCAATGCCATCCTCCTCTTACCTGTTGACTCACCCTACTTGTAGAGAAACACCAATGTCATCCTCCTCTTACCTGTTGACTCACCCTTTTTGTAGAGAAACACCAATGCCATCCTCCTCTTACATGTTGACTCACCCTACTTGTACTGAAACACCAATGTCATCCTCCTCTTACCTGTTGACTCACCCTACTTGTAGAGAAACACCAATGCCATCCTCCTCTTACATGTTGACTCACCCTACTTGTAGAGAAACACCAATGTCATCCTCCTCTTACCTGTTGACTCACCCTACTTGTAGAGAAACACCAATGCCATCCTCCTCTTACATGTTGACTCACCCTACTTGTAGAGAAACACCAATGCCATCCTCCTCTTACATGTTGACTCACCCTACTTGTAGAGAAACACCAATGCCATCCTCCTCTTACATGTTGACTCACCCTACTTGTAGAGAAACACCAATGCCATCCTCCTCTTACATGTTGCCTAAACGTTCTATGACTCTGTCAAACAGTACACGCTTTTTGTTTTTGTTGTCCTAGGCTACCTGGCTAAAATACTTGCACGCTAGCCTAACTTCCTTTCATGGGAAACGATACGCCAGGCCAGATAGTTAACATTAGCATACTACATCTAGCTACATGTTGAACTTCCATCCTCTCAGGCCAGGGGCATAATCTATGAATTTACGGTTGGACCGCTGTTATAATCATTGTCCAGTTTGGAGAATGAAGTAAAACCACAAGTCCAAATCTTATCTCCATCGATGGCAAATTTAGGAAAGGGACGATTTTAGCTAGCTAGCCACCAGAAGACAACAACACAACGAGATGCAACAATTTTTATTTTTTTTCTGTCAATAATGACGTTTGGTTATTGATGTGATTGGTCTGAAACCTAATCCAAACTGGCTTCCTGTGACACTTTTTTTTGTTGGTGCGCCAGGACCATTCACAGCTGAGTTTACTCAGTTTATCTCAACGCTGATGGGCTATTATTTTTTTTAAAAATGTGTCAAGGGAGGTCAAATGCTTGCTGACTTCCCTTGCATTCAATGCTAGGGCGGCAACAATGTCATACTCTTTCTGACCAGACAGCATCAGATAGATACGCTACACATACTGAGACAGAGGGGCGCTGTTTCATTCGCTCAGATGTTTTCTTCAGGGAGACACATTTACGTTCAGCCTCGTGCGAATTGAAGGAAATTTATGAAAGCCAGAGAGACGAAAGATATATCATTTTGTTTGTTTTTCTGTTTGTACATTTTTGGGAGAAGCCTGGATTCCCTTGGCATCCATGAATACACATCACTGCAGTATGGAATAATTGCACTGGATCATGAAAAAATTCTCATTTATCTGAGTACCCATCAGTGGGACAGAGTGCATTAAGGTGAAGAAGATGTGTCCTTTTTCGCTTCATTTTTTAGTCAACACTACTTGCTTTCAGATGCTGTACACTGTATTGCATGCTGAGAGCACTCTCCCTACATTTCTATGACTCGAGGTGGAACGTTTAAGGGGGCCCTAATAATCACTAAAAGCTAGAACTGTGCTCAGTATTCAGGTACTTCGTTCAGCCAGCAAATAGTCTACCTCTGCAACAAAATCTACCTTTTACAGTATCAATTCATTCTGCTTCTATTATCTCAACATTCTGTCTCTGATTAAATTGGGACCCCGGGGTCTGACTGGATATTTATTGGTCGTTGGCCATTGAGTTTCTGACCAGCTGGCGTCATCATGTTCACCTGTATTGGAGTAATGTGTCAAGGTTCAATGACTGTTTCAGAGGGGTGGGTGCAACTCAGGCTATTGATGACAGAAGTCAAGGGTCATCCATTTAAAGACGAAATGCTCTGAACAGCACACCTATATCCCGGCAAAGTCTTCATCTTTAAAGTGGGAGATAAAAGGAGGGATAGGAGGTGAGGAAGAGGTTGACTTTGTGGATGGTGTCTTCTGATGTTTCAATCTCACGCACAACACAGCCATGGGCAGAATCAGAGAGCACAATGGTAGTCGTTGAGGCTATTGATTTCCATTTGATTTGGTCAATAAGAGTGTGACTACCTTGTTAAACAAATGGAGGGAGCTGTAATGATCAGAAAAAGGCACAGCAGCAGTTTTTCCGTCAGTACTAGAATTTTGTTCCCAATCAACACGATGGAAGGACACTCTTCTCAAAAAACCTGCACCCTTATATGTTGCATTCGTTCTGTCTCTGTTTCTCCCATACTATCATCTAACCAATCATCTTCTTTGTTTCTCCCATACCATCATCTAACCAATCATCTTCTCTGTTTCTCCCATACCATCATCTAACCAATCATCTTCTCTGTTTCTCCCATACTATCATCTAACCAATCATCTTCTTTGTTTCTCCCATACTATCATCTAACCAATCATCTTCTTTGTTTCTCCCATACCATAATCTAACCAATCATCTTCTCTGTTTCTCCCATACCATAATCTAACCAATCATCTTCTCTGTTTCTCCCATACCATAATCTAACCAATCATCTTCTTTGTTTCTCCCATACCATCATCTAACCAATCATCTTCTCTGTTTCTCCCATACCATAATCTAACCAATCATCTTCTCTGTTTCTCCCATACCATCATCTAACCAATCATCTTCTCTGTTTCTCCCATACCATCATCTAACCAATCATCTTCTCTGTTTCTCCAATACCATAATCTAACCAATCATCTTCTCTGTTTCTCCCATACCTTAATTTAACCAAGCATCTTTTATTTTATCTCCCTCCACCTCTCTTTGTTTCTGCACTGCTGTCTCTCTCTTTTTCCCTCTCTCACTCTCACCCCTTGTTCACCCCTCCCATCCTGTTGACTGGTGGCAGCACAGATGTAGAGTAGGATATTGTTATATAGGCATGAAGCTGTTTGTGTATGGAGGGCGTGTGGAGTGGCTCCCTGGCCACCTCAATCTATGACCTTCTATTTGCCAAGAGCCAAGGGATGAGAATCACACAGCTGTCAGTGCCTACCCCTCCCTCCCTCCCTCCCTCCCTCCCTCCCTCCCTCCCTCCCTCCCTCCCTCCCTCCCTCCCTCCCTCCCTCCCTCCCTCCCTCCCTCCCTCCCTCCCTCCCTCCCTCCCTCCCTCCCGCCCTCCCTCCCTCCCTCCCGCCCTCCCTCCCTCCCTCCCTCCCTCCCTCCCTCCCTCCCTCCCTCCCTCCCTATCTATCTCTCTCTCTATCTATCACTCTCTCTCTACCTATCTCTCATTATTTCCGATAGATTGAAATTGCAAAAGATATTTGGTCTAATGTTAATTTGAATGCCTGACCAAATATCATTGCCTTTCCCTTTCTTTCTTGGCACAGTCTTTGAGTTGGGATAGCATATGCAAACATGTTCTGTTGTTGGGATGCTTGTTAGTTTAGATAAACTTCATAGGAGCAGGAGAGAGGGTTGTTTTGAAACACGGAGATACAGCCGGCGGGCATGTGCAATTAGTCTGACTTGGTGAAATGTTTATTTAAAATGTTTTCCGCTTGAGGATCGGAGAAAGTGTTTTTGTGGGGCTATTTCCAAATATTTTTTTACACTCTCATTAAAAAGCACTGGATTTGCTTAAGCAAATGATGTTTTCTCTTCTCCTGTCAGTGGAACTCTTCTGTTCTTCAAAGACCAATTGTTTTTTGTTCTTGTCTTCACCCATTTTGTTCTTGTCTTCACCCATTTCTGCACACCCATTTCTGCACACCCATTTCTGCACACCCATTTCTGCACAGATCTTAAAGCCTTGTGAGGTTAATTCTGAGTCTTTTGTGTTAGAGAGCTTTTAAACTGAATGGAGCCCTTCTTATGTTGTAAGTAGCATTCCAAGGTCTGCAGTACGCTTCAGTCAACCACTTTCCCCGCCAAATAACAATATAATGTCATGATTCACGTTAAAACAAAGTTGAAAACAAAGATGTTTCATGTAGATTTATGTAGATTGGTTTAATTAAATCAAATCAAATCACATTTATTTATATAGCCCTTCGTACATCAGCTGATATCTCAAAGTGCTGTACAGAAACCCAGCCTAAAACCCCAAACAGCAAGCAATGCAGGTGTTGAAGCACGGTGGCTAGGAAAAACTCCCTAGAAAGGCCAAAACCTAGGAAGAAACCTAGAGAGGAACCAGGCTATGTGGGGTGGCCAGTCCTCTTCTGGCTGTGCCGGGTGGAGATTATAACAGAACATGGCCAAGATGTTCAAATGTTCATAAATGACCAGCATGGTCGAATAATAATAAGGCAGAACAGTTGAAACTGGAGCAGCAGCACGGTCAGGTGGACTGGGGACAGCAAGGAGTCATCATGTCAGGTATTCCTGGGGCATGGTCCTAGGGCTCAGGTCCTTCGAGAGAGAGAAAGAAAGAGAGAATTAGAGAGAGCATATGTGGGATGGCCAGTCCTCTTCTGCAAGAGGACAATGATACAGTACAATCTTTATATGAAGAGTAATGGCCCTGTTTGTGAGTATATTATATAAAGTGACAGAGGTAGTGGCGCAGTATTTGGGGCTATTTTCTGAGTTCAGTGTGGTCATCTATGTCCATAAAATGGATCTTACCGTGGCTGGCCAATCTCTCGCTTAGACTGCCCTGGTTGCTCTGTCTGTGCTAGAGGGGCCTAGGCGCTGCTGAAAGCCTGGGGTAAGGATTTCTCTGGGCATGGGAGGTCAGGGCAGCCTGTCCTGCATGTGTGCTCACAGAGATCCCCTCATTAGGCAGACCCAACGGTGTGATGATCAGCCTGCACTACCCACCACCTGAGCACCACTCTCCTCTTCTCTCCTCCACACAGCTGCTGCCGATCCGTCATCCACGCTGAACACAGCACCCAGCTCCTCTGGAGGCAATGTGCACAGGCACGGGCACGGGCACGGGCACAGGCACAGGCACAGGCACAGGCACAGGCACAGGCACAGGCACAGGCACAGGCACAGGCACAGGCACTGTGCACACGCATGCACCTACCCAATAGTCCCTCTGGAGGTAGGTTGGTCCCTATGCACAATGCTGATTCTAAAGCAGTTTGTCATATAGCAACACACACAGACACACTGTTAGATTCCTTTTCCATTTCACTCTCGTGTCATATCCCGTCCCGCCAATCCAAACGCTTATTTATGCAGTCTGTGTTTCACTGAAAACATTATTCGGCGTCCTCTGATAAAACGGTAGGCGGTTGATGTGTACGGACGTGACTCTGGGAGACCCAATTCAGCAGACGCAGCTGCAACATGAGATGTGTAATGTGTGGGTATCTCTCCCGGTGTCACGCTATTGCCAGGTTTTTCAGGGACTCAGTGTGAATTCATTGGCAGGCATCTATAAGTAGCTGACACCTGTGTGTGTTTAAAGAGCTCCTAATACAGACAATACCATGCATCTGAGGGTCTCCCTGAAACAGCTGCTTGTGAGTATATAACAGCAATTTCTAGCCGTGTGTTTGAATGCATTAGCTGTTTTAGTTATTTCGATGTAGATGAGATATTTGGTCTATGTAAGAGGACTCAGTAGAGCATGCTGATCTGTGTAATACTGTACTGTACAGAGAAATTGATCCGTGTGTAAGAATCCCCTGCTGGATAAGGTATTTGAGAATCTGTGGTGAGAGACCACATGAGATCACTCCATCCATCATCCAACCTCCCTCCATGCACACACACACGCACGCACACACACACACACACGTGCACACAAACACGCACGCAAGCTCGCGCATGCACGCACACACACACACACACACACACACACACACACACACACACTAACACACTAACACACTAACACACATACACACACACTCTCCACCTGAGACCTTCACATACAGTAGATGAACCAAACCACCCACGTCTCTCTCTCTCTCTCTCTCTCTCTCTCTCTCTCTCTATCTCTAGATAGTTCAGATCCTTCGGTGTCATTCCGGTTCACCTGTTCTGTTGTATTGTTAACATATGTTAAGGTTGAACACTGACAGTTTTGAAGCTTCAATGAGGCTTACACAAGTGTTTGAGTTCCTTGAAAGCATATGTAAATCCCAATGTTGGGATAATTAACACTTTGTACAATATGTAAATAATAATGTTAGAATTATATTAGAATATGTGATGTGTAGAAAAATGCAATATTTTTTAAAATTTGTAATGCACAAACTTAACATGATGAATAGGAATTACATTAACTCTCACGGGTGGGCAAAAATAACTACCTGAAAGCTAGGTCCCTAATAAGGCACACCTAAGGATTACATTCAAAAAGACCCAGCTGCTAGGTCAACCCAGCATGAAAGTACATAACAACCCAACTGATGGTTAAAGGAATTCCATCAACCCAAGAAGTTGGGTTATTCATACAGCCCAACTGACTGGGTCAAAATAACCCAGTGTGTGTTCTGTCCAATATTTACCCAGCGCTGGGTTACCAAATAGCTCAAATTGGGTTGTTTTTAACCCAACATTTTATTGAGTGAACATAACAGCGAGCAGACAGCATTCACACACATTATTTTCCTCCCCAGACTTCTGTTGGCGATGTGTTATTCAAAGGTGCTTCACAACCTTGTAAGAAACATGTGTCCCTCCACTACAGACAGGTAGTATTATTGGCACTTTGCCTCCCTTAGATGATGAAACGGCTGACATAAAGATGGATGAGTGGATGTAACAGCTAGGTCTTCTGGAAAGTGGACTTGGACAGACAGTCTCTTTGGCTGGACCAATCACTTTCGTGACTTTCACTTCCTTCACTTTCACTTTCATGACTGTGTAGGCAGTTTTGTAGGGGGGTGTATAGGCAGTTTTGTAGGGGGGTGTGTAGGCAGTTTTGTAGGGGGGTGTGTAGGCAGTTTTGTAGGGGGGGTGTGTAGGCAGTTTTGTAGGGGGGTGTGTAGGCAGTTTTGTAGGGGGTGTGTAGGCAGTTTTTTAGGGGGGTGTGTAGGCAGTTTTGTAGGGGGGTGTGTAGGAAAGTTTTGTAGGGGGGTGTGTAGGCAGTTTTTTAGAGGGGTGTGGGCAGTTTTTTAGGGGGGTGTGTGGGCAGTTTTTTAGGGGGGTGTGTGGGCAGTTTTTTAGGGGGGTGTGTAGGCAGTTTTGTAGGGGGGTGTGTAGGCAGTTTTGTAGGGGGGTGTGTAGGCAGTTTTTTAGGGGGGTGTGTAGGCAGTTTTGTTGGGGTGTGTTCACAAAAGGGTACGGTAAGTACAGTTTTTTACAATCACTTTGGCACTAATTTCAGAACCTTGTGGTCATTTTTCAAAACTCTATTTTTCAAAACTCAAAACGGTTATCACTTGTAACACAGGCTGCCCAATGTTCAAAACATTGCATTGTGCATTCATATCTTTAAAGAAACCTTGCACTTGCAGAATCATTGGTTCAAATAATTTATCATGAAATACCATAGGAACATTCATTTAGATCACCCACACACAAGATACCAATAGTTTCACTGTGCTGTTGTTCTTCCAATCATTAAATATTGTAGTACAAAATATGTGACACATGTTTCATTATGCTACTACACATAAATACATCACCATAAAAGGACTAGTAGAGAGAATACTACAAACACAGTAGAATCATTGGACAAAATATGACATTTATTGATGGAATACAATAAAATCACAACATAGGTTTCCTTGAATCAAAGCTGTAAAACATCACTGCAGTGTTCCTCACCTGGCTTACTGTAAAATATCACTGCAGTGTTCCTCACCAGGCTTACTGTAAAAAGCAAAACAAAGGTTTTATTACTGTACTTCTATATTTCCTTCAACTCTGTCTTGTGGATTTGGCCACAGGTTCTCATCCACATCACAATGGATGTTTTCATTAGCCAAACATCTTGGGAAGAATCTTCGGGCATGGCGAATCCAGGCCCGCCGTGATGTCATTGCATGTGTCATCCAGGCCATGGAGGAGGGAGGCATGTTCGTGAAGTAGCCTTTCATATACCTTCCACCTCCATGTGGAGAAAAATTCCTCAATCGGGTTAAGGAAAGGAGAGCATGGGGGTAAGTACAGGGTGGTAAATTGTGGTTGGGCCTGAAACCATGCTTGCACCATTTGAGCATGATGGAACCTGACATTATCCCACACACTGACATAGGTCATGCCATCAGCTCTACATACCTGATTTAGCTCATCAAGGAAGGTTACATACGAACAGCGAATCATGTGGCTGCCTGCAACTCAATATATAGAGTATATAGAGTAGAGAGCTTTAGATGTTGTTCGACCAAACACTAGAACAGGCAAGATTAGTAACTTTGACCGTTGTATGATTGTTGATGCCACACATGGTGATTCCAGCATCT
>NC_048590.1:22723412-22725912 GCF_013265735.2 Oncorhynchus mykiss
GAGTCACTTTCAAGAGTTACTGTCCTATGTGTGACCAAACCCTTTAGAGATATGATCTACCTACAGCAGTCTGTAGAGTAGACAGTCCTCTCCCTCATCTATCCACCCATGCTGCTCCTCTTCTGCAGGAGCCGGTTGTTTGTTCTACCTGCTCCAGGGCAGGTGTACAGTAGAGCTTTGGGCAGAGCTTCTGTCAGAGTCAGGCTGTTTGATGGCTGACACCCCATCTCACCCTCCAGCCCCCCCCCCCCCCCCCCCCCCCCCCCAACCCCTGCTTCTGCCTGTTGTCAGGGGACCTCCATTGCCTTTGAACTACTCCACTGGCACCTTGCAATGATCAAGCTTGGAGCTGCTCCTCATATGAAATATTGAAAAGACAGAAGGGACATATTCTAGTAGTCTATGTGGGCCAGGAGTCTGGAAGGAAACAAAAGAGCAGATCAAGGAAAGAGAGAGAGGGAGTTATGGGAGGGAGAGGAGAGGAGAGGAGAGGAGAGGAGAGGAGAGGAGAGGAGAGGAGAGGAGAGGAGAGGAAAGGAGAGGAGAGGAGAGGAGAGGAGAGGAGAGGAGAGGAGAGGTTGAGGGAGTTATGTGAGGGAGAGGAGATGAGATGAAAGAAGATGAGATGAGAGGAGAGGAGAGGGAGTTATGGGAGGGAGTGGAGATGAGATGAGATCTGAGGAGAGGAGAGGAGAGGAGAGGAGAGGAGAGGAGAGGAGAGGAGAGGAGAGGAGAGGAGAGGAGAGGAGAGGAGAGGAGAGGGAGTTATGGGAGGGAGAGTAGAGGAGCTCTGATCCTTGTTCTGAATCCAGTGTGAGTTATAGTGGTTCCTATCTCTACAACAGCTTCACATTGTCTGTCAGATTTTCTTCACAGTGTCTGTCAGATTTTGACAGAGAATATAACACTGCTTTTTGATTTTAAAGATGTCAAATTTACCCCTCTACCAGCTTTAAAGCGTCAATCAGCAGTTAAAAAATAACTAAGCTGAAAGATGGGGTTGGAGACATGTAACCACACTCAAATTCATAGACAGAGGTATCGATGGAAGGACTGATCTCAAAAAAAATGTTTTAACCATGTTTTGAGGCTATATAGTGTTTACAGACATTGGAGTGTGTTTACAGACATTGGAGTAAAACAAATGTGTTTACAGTGTTTACAGACATTGGAGTAAAACAAACTTGTATTTTAGGTTCTGTTGGGGTTAAAGGCAAACATGTTTCTATTTCTATGCTATGTGGAGGAAGCATAACTTTACCGAGGCACACCACACACCACACACCACACACCCCAAACAAACACTTTGGAGGAGATTATTTGTGTGTCTATGTGTGTGTGTCTGTGTGCCTTTGCCTGGTTGAAGTCCCATCAAGTCCCTCAGTCAGTCAGTCCCTCAGTCAGTCAGTCCCTCAGTCAGTCAGTCAGTCAGTCCCTCAGTCAGTCAGTACCTCAGTCAGTCAGTCAGTCAGTCAGTCAGTCAGTCCCTCAGTCAGTCAGTCAGCCTTGGGTCTCCCCTCTGGAGTCAGGATTCGTTCCCAAGCATCACAAGATATAAATGATTTGTAGATGGTCTACATCTGTCTGTTGACTTTCAACAAGAAGGTGTCTATAGTCCGTCTATAGATGCTCAACACACCATCTGTGGACATGTTACTGATAGTTTGCATCGCATCAACAGATGGACTATCCAAACAAAGTGTTACCAAAATCACACCCTCTAATTCAGAACCCTCTCCTAATGCTGCCAGTCTTATATTACCCCCTCTCTCACCCCTCCGCCCTGCCAGCCCATCCAGTCAGGCTCCGGTGCAGGTGCCCCCTCTGGCCCCACCACTCCCCCAGAGAGGGCCAGTCTGGTCCCAGCTGGTTGCTCTAACACATTCCACTGCAGCCTAATGACGGTGGGGACCAGTGGGCCTCTCTGACCCCAGCCCTAACACCCCTTCATGGCCCCCCAGGGACACAGAGGGGGGGGAGAGGGGGGAGGGGCGTGACACACATAAGGGAGGACACTCCAGGTGGCAGGATAGCGCAGGGAATTGGAAGTCATGAATATATTAACTGACTGGAGTAATGAATTCAAATTAAATTATACGTGCTGAGTGGAAGGCCTAGTGAACACGTCGGGATATTCAGGGGGCAAATAATTACACCTTTCAGACAAAATTATAAAAAAAGGAACTGCACAAGACATACAGCCACCACTGTCAAATTCCCAACTCTAACTCAAGTTCTCAGAAAGTAGTCAGTGGAAAAGGTGAAGGGTAGTTATTGGAACCCAGTGTGTGGAGCTGGATCAGTGGAGTTCTCCATCTCCCAGCAGCACCAGAACAACAGTGTCCTCCAGCCTCCAGCCCTGTGGTCCTGGGTTGGCTGATGCAGAGACTGACCCCATGAGGCAGGGCCAGGCCAGATCAGGAGGTGAGAGAGTGCCCAGCTGTCACTCTGGGCTGTGATTGGGGCACAGTCAAAATGGCCCTGGGGGTGACTGTCAGTC
>NC_048590.1:22730912-22955912 GCF_013265735.2 Oncorhynchus mykiss
CGGATCTAGAAGCATAAGCATTTTGCTACACTCGCAATAACATCTGCTAACCATGTGTATGTGACCAATACAAGTTGATTTGATTTGATATATTAGCAAAATACAGGCCCAGATATCTACATTTGTGTACATGGAGTCATGCACACGCTGTATGTGTGCTCTCACACCTGCTTTTACAAACGCACATTCACATACACACCACACACACACAGCAACACTAACACATACTCTGTCATTCTGTCTCCTCCTCGTTGTGACGTGTAACTCATCCATCTGCAGTGCTCTCTGGTCTTTTTCTCCTGTCACCATGGGGATCCACATCTGCTGGAGCAGGAGAAGAGATGCAGCATTGCTGCAGAGCAGAGACACAAGAACCAGTGATCAGGGTTGCAAAGGGAGGGTATATTACCAGTAAACTACCAGAATGTTGGTATCTCTCAGGGATTTTATATAATCTCTCAGACATCTAGTGGCCCTTTTGGGTACTTCAGATTATCACAGGTGTCTGTAATTATCTCTGGACCTCTGTGCGGCTGTATCACGTGTCAAATATATTAAATCATTGAATAAGATGATTTAAAAAATAAAAAATGGAATCACAAAGCTGTAAAACATGATCCTAAATATAAACCATCAACTTAGTGAATACCATTGGTGTTAAATATGAGGCTTTCAGCATTAAATATTCTTTATGTATTTATTTTTTTACAAACGTATTTTTTTTACTGTGTCAATAATAATTTGTTGTCAAAGTTTAGGCGTCAAACTGGTGGCAGTTGTGAAAAAAGTCAATAGTTGGAATAGCTGCAGAGTTAAATGAAAATAATGCTATTGTTCAATAGATGCTTTTTTCATTAATTAGGCCATTTTCTCTTGAACCACATGGTCTATCTACTAGAAACTCATGGACAATATGGACACAGATTTAAATAAATAAATACTATATATTAATAATTTAAAAAAAAGTTAAAGTATAAATTGCCAAAGTTAAAAGTAGATTGCCATAAATTTTCTGTTAATTTCCAAAATTACTGACGATTACAGAAATTTTGGTAAATTACCGGTAGAATTGCAACCCTACCAGTCATACACACCTCTGTCTCACCCTTCAAGGTGTGGCAGAGCTACAGCTGCATTCTACCTGGGGTGTCACTGACGCTATGTCTGATCTTTATGTCTTATCTTTTCTATTAGGCAGTGAGAATTGTTAATGTATGTACGAATCAAATCAAACTTTATTTGTCACATGCACCATGAAATGCTTACTTACAAGCCCTTAACCAGGGCAGTGCAGTTCAAGAAAGAGTTAAGAAAATATTTATCAAATAAACTAAAGTAAAAAACTATAAAAAGCAACACAATAAAATATTGATAATACAAGGGGTACCTAGTCAATGTACAGGTTAGTCAAGGTAATTTGTACATGTAGGTAGGGGTGAAGTGACTATGCATAGATAATAAACTATGTAAAAAGTCAATTTTATGAATTGTTCAGCAGTCTCATGGCTTGGGGGTGGAAGCTGTTAAGGAGCTTTTTGGTCTTAGACTTGGAGCACCAGTACTGCTTGTCGTGCGGTAGCAGAGAAAACAGTCTATGACTTGGGTGACTGGAGTCTCTGACAATTTTTTGGGCTTTCCTCTGACTAGTATATAGGTCCTGGTTGGCAGGGAGCATGGCTCCATACGCACCACCCTCTGTTGCGCCTTACGGTCAGATGCCGAGCAGTTGCCATATCAGGCGGTGATGCAACCGGTCAGGATGCTCTCAATGGTGCAGCTGTATAACTTTTTGAGGATCTGGGGACCCATGCCAAATCTTTTTAGTCTCCTGAGGGGGAATAGGTTTTGTCGTGCTCTCTTCACAACTGTCTTGGTGTGTTTTGACCCTGATAGTTCGTTGGTAATGTGGACACCAAGGAACTTGAAACTCTCGACCCTCCCCACTACAGCCCCGTCGATGTTAATGGGGGCCTGTTCTGCCCGCCTTTTCCTGTAGTCCACAATCATTTCCTTTGTCTTGCTCACGTTGAGGGAGCAGGGCCTCTGAAGATTTCTGATAGAACCAGATGTAACGGAAGATAGGATATGTTTTAGATGGAAAGACAAAAGAGAGACGGTTTGGGGTTGATGGAAAATGACGCAAGAGAGAAGAGGGATGTGGAGGTCTGGAGAAGTGCAGTGTCATGCAGGTCAGTGTAGAGTGTATTATAGGGGTGTGGCCTTCTGGGCAAAACCCCCTTGGGTTGTGCCGTGGCGGAGATCTTTGTGGGCTATACTCAGCCTTGTCTCTGGATGGTAAGTTGAAGATATCCCTCTAGTGGTGTGGGGGCTGTGCTTTGGCAAAGTGGGTGGGGTTATATCCTTCCTGTTTGGCCCTGTCTGGGGGTATCATCGGATGGGGCCACAGTGTCTTCTGACCCCTCCGGTCTCAGCCTCCAGTATTTATGCTGCAGTAGTTTATGTGTCGGGGGGCTAGGGTCAGTTTGTTATATCTGGAGTACTTCTCCTGTCCTATTCGGTGTCCTGTGTGAATTTAAGTGTGCTCTCTCTAATTCTCTCTTTCTCTCTTTCTTTCTCTCTCTCGGAGGACCTGAGCCCTAGGACCATGCCCCAGGACTACCTGACATGATGACTCCTTGCTGTCCCCAGCCCACCTGGCCGTGCTGCTGCTCCAGTTTCAACTGTTCTGCCTTATTATTATTCGACCATGCTGGTCATTTATGAACATTTGAACATCTTGGCCATGTTCTGTTATAATCTCCACCCGGCACAGCCAGATGAGGACTGGCCACCCCGCATAGCCTGGTTCCTCTCTAGGTTTCTTCCTAGGTTTTGGCCTTTCTAGGGAGTTTTTCCTAGCCACCGTGCTAGACACACACACACACACACACACACACACACACACACACACACACACACACACACACACACACACAGAGTAATAGGTCTCAGCCTCCAGATGGCCCCCGACCCAACAGGTGCTCCCTGGGCGGGGGAGGGCTGAGAGGTCTGACATCTGCTGCCCACTCACTACACTACCCTCTCTGACAGACTGCCTACTCCCACCCACACACCCTGTGTTATCTCTGGACACGTACACTTACACACCAATCTTCATCCAAACACAGCCACCCAGAAACACACACATTGCATGAATTCAAGCAAATCACACAAAATGCCGCCAACTACAACACATAAATAAACACAATGGATGCCGTATGGTAAAACACATGGCCTAACTCTACGTTCACACAGTGACAAACACGCGGGCGTTTACAGTGTAACACCTCTCCTGCTCACTGAGTCCTGTTTGTATTCTATGGGATCACAGCCCCAGGGCCAGGCATTATGTCTGTCTGTCTGTCTGTCTGTCTCTGGTTTCTACAGCGTCATCCAACACAGAGCCAAGGACAATATGGTTTAATGCTCAAAAGGCTGCGGCTGCGTGATACAATAACGAATTAACATGCGTGGCCTTGGATGTTATGAAGGACACAATGAATATGGACGGCATTGGTTTTAACACTGCAAGATAATTAGAGGGCATTGATTCATTTTGGCTGATCTATCGCATCAATATGCATTCTGGTCTTTTACTTCACTGTTGGCTTGTTTAATTGCTTATTCAAGTGAGATATTCAGGAGACACGCTTCATTGATAAAGCCACGATCATGGAGGGAAGTGGTTTTCTATTCCTACTGCAGCAAATTTGGAAACTTATTGCCAATTACTTTCAACATTGATTGGCAACTTGAAATACTTGGACAGATTGTTTTCCCTACGTCTGCTCACTCTGCTGCCTTGAATCTGTTTTGGGAGAAAATTGCTCCCTGGTCTCACACATCTTTCTCTTGGATGTGGAAGTGGAACCAAAGGGATGTGTAAAGGATGCTTTGCACAACCAAAATAATCTTTGAGAATCATCCATGTTTTACAAACATGCTAGTTGTCAGAGCAATTCTTCATTCTCACATACTGTATGGGTGAAATCACAGTTTCTAATGTTAATATGCAATGGGAAAATACCCCTGTCCAAATGCGGGACATCCAGACAGTGTCCATCTCTCAGATGTGTACAGTACTATGCCAGATCACTGTATAAAACACAATTTTTCAGTTGATGTATTCATTGTGTCATTGACTTCCTCTCCTTGCTGTGAGTGACAGTTCTCTGGGTGTGTCCTCATGTAGCAACCCAGGCAGGAGCCAGAGGTTTGGACACACATAAACAGATGATAGTGGCGGGCAGGGCGGGTAGCAGTGGGCGCGTCCTCGTTAGCACCAGAAGTGTAGGGCTAAATTGGGCCCCGTTGTCTCCCCTGATCTGCTCTGCCGTCACACCTGCTCTCCAACCCTGCAGCTGTCAGTCAGCCCTGTCAACACACACACGCTGCCCCCGCCAGGCAATGGAGAACAATGGAGCCCCGATACAGAGGATCAAATCCATATCTCTCTCTCTCTGCCTCAGTCTTTCTCTCTCCCTCTCTCTTTCTGTCAGTCTTCTCTCCATCTGTTGTTAAGAAGACTACCGCTGACCTGCTTTACAGTTACCAGGGCTGCTTCCTCCTCCAGCACACACTCGGTTAATCCTCTCATTACTGGGCTTCACAGGCTGAGTGGGGACTAGGGGGAGGTGAGGAGGAGGTGAGGAGGAGGGGATTGACAGATGGCATATGGAGCATGTTCTGTCAGGGCAGAGGGAGACAGGGGTGCTTTTAAATAGACCATACCCCTGGCTGGGCAGGGCCTGGGCAGTCTGACTGGGATTACATTAACCAGATGAATACCTCAGCAGCGATGATCCATCTCATGGTTCCTACGACTCCCCCCTCCAGTTCCGACTGCCACAGTCCCCCTCACACCATGTCACTCTACTGTTACGGGTCTGAATACGGCACACTAACAGTACATACAGCAGTAATCTATACTGATCGAAACAGATCGCAACCCCTTTCAACTCATTAATCATGGTGTTCAAGTCTCTACATTGGGTTTTTGTATATCTCCCAGTGAGCACTGTTAAGAATGAAAAGACAGACCAGGCATAAAAGAGAGTGAGGTCAAAGGGTCAGTGGGGTCATGACCTTATCTGCCAGTTAGCATGTACCTGCCCTGTCTGGGCACCATCTCTGGTCAACTCCTCTCAGACCATCTGTCTGGTCTGACCACACACAGCTGACCCCCGACCTCTCAGCCCCACCAGGCCATACATTTACATTTGACATTTTCATCATTTAGAAGAGACATTAGGGTTAAGTGCCTTGCTCAAGTACACAGACATATTTTTCACCTAGTTGGCTCAGGAATTTGAACCAGTGACCTTTTTTACTGGCCCAACACTCTTAACCACTAGAGTACCAGCCGCCCACCCCCATCGCCCAGCACTCCCCATCTCCCCCTGCTTCCATCCCTGACCCTCTGCCTGTCTAGTTCAGTCTCACGTCCTTTCTCTCTATCCCTGCTCTCTATCCCCCTCTTTCTATCTGAAACATCGTGACCTCCCACCAGCACACTCACACACTGGCTCCCTCAACAATATTGCTTTTGAACAAGCTCCAATAAATAAACAATTACCAGAGAGGATGACTTATAAGGCTGAATTGCTTCACGATGGCGATGCGTTTCATTTCAGATTTCACAGTCCCCTGGAACAGAAGACAGGAGGCCAAACCAAACATGCTCCCTCTTTCCCAGGCTCTGAGCCTGTTGTGTGTGAGAACAAACACACACACACGCACGCACGCAAGTATGCAAGTATGCAAGTACAGCCAGCCAGGCAGGCAGGCACGCACGTACACACCCACTCACCAACTTCCGCACCATGGCTGTTTTGGATGGTCTTTAATTGACTCATAGACTAATGCCCCATTTTCATGTTAATGTATGGAAGTAACACATAATGACTAGAAGAGACATCCATCTCTATCTGGGGTTTACATGATCCCATAACTGCCTTGCAAATTAAATTGTTCAATCTACAGCCATATATAATCATTAGGGGGCAAGTGACCACAGTTTCAGTACACATCTAAAGTAATGGATTGATAAAGTTGTTATGGCAGTGCCCTGGAGTAAGTAAGTAGTCCTTCACAAGCCTGCCTGACCGCAACTCGCCATAAAGACTAACATAAAAAATACACCGAGATCAATACATAGCGAGATAAAACAATTTGAGGGGCGTGTAAGTGCTGGCCTCAGGGAGTAGAGGTCTAACAGTGTTCATGTTCACCACTCCACCATGGGGATAACACTTCAGAAAGCTAGGGTCACATTGTCCTATACTGTAGATGGGGTCAAATGAAACAGCAGGGAAAAAAAGAGAAGAATTGGGAACTTAACAGGTGCAGGACAGAGGAACGTATCAAAGAAAAAAATAAATGGCCTCAACTCTGGCATGGTGATTTAATCAGACGCACAAAAAAGACCGCGATCCGAGTTGGATCACCGTCATACACCACTGTGAAACACGCCTACTTAAATAACCTCTAGAGACAAGAGTCCTTTGGGATACAGTCCCTCAACACTGTTTCCAAGAGGAACTAGATATAAAACCTATAAAATGTGTTCTACTCACAGGGTTCATGGCTATATAAGACACAGCTTGTGTCAATGTGACGTCTAAAGTAGATTTTTGGGACGTTTTAGCCAACCCTAAACTTAACCCAAATATCCTAGCCTGCTACGTTAATTCTCCTAACCTGCTTCGTAAGTTCTCCTAACCTGCTATGAAAAGTCAAATCTGACATAAGCTGTATCCCTTCTAGTCAAAACCGCTCACAGGGTTTACATTTTCCCTATATAAACACGGTATACAAAATGATTGACACATTTGTCTCACCTGTTTTTAGTCTATTGCACACCTATATTACTTGACATGGATATATAAACCAACATGTATTCATGTTTTTCCCGTATATGTCTACTGTGTAAAATGCATTGTTACGTTTAATGTACTATATGTATTCAAATGACTGGATGTACATGCCTCTAGAGGTTATTTCAGTAGGTGTGTTTTACAGTGGCATATGACCTGACGAAGATCCAACTCGGATCAAAACATTGTCTTTTTTGGGCATCTGTTACAGTCACCATGGGAGCATACCAGAGTTGCATTCTTTTTCTTTTTCGTGAAATGAATCAGAACATGTTTCCTCCATAGTCTGTGATTACAGTATAGAACTATGGCACGACTTTCCCCCTTGAGCCAGACAGGTACATCAACTCAGAATACCAGTATCTCAGATACTGCTGCAGGGAGGTGTCCAGACAAAACTCTCGCTTTTAATTTTGTTAGTCGATTTCCGTTTTCAGGCCATCACTGGAGATAAGCCAGTCGTGAAAAACTAGAAATGCCATTTCATATTTAATTCTTGTATCGTTTCCTCTGCTCCTGTCATCTCTGCTCTCTGCAGTAACCCTCCATTGTTCTCCTGCTGGTATTGTTCTGTGGGCTTTGCATCTGCGAGCCATGAGCCATTGTTCAGCGCCATGCCACACAAACAGAGCTCAATTAGGCAGATGTCCTTTCTGTAGCAACGAGATTGTTTTGGGCAGATCTCCATCGAAGCACCTGTCTCGCACATGTTCAGCCCACTGATGGGTCCATAACTTCCCCCCTCTCAAATTATTACCATATAAATAGCACACGCTGCACATGTCTAGTTCCTAGAAAAAACGACTCATCTCATGAATACTTCAAATGAATAGTTAGATCGAAAAATGGAAATGGCACCCTCTCTTTTGTTGTGTTTGACATTCTATATCCTCAATGAGGATCTTTAATGAGAGAGGGCACGACTGGAGCATCATGCCTTACACCCCAAGTTTGTATCCCAGAAAAGAGCATTGTTGTTCAGGCTGTGGCCGGTCCATCTCTGGGTCCAACGGGTGTCCTGTGGCTGGAAGTGGAAGTCCCCAACGGCTAGTTAGTCAGTCTGTGGGTTGGATGCAGGAAGTACAGAGCGGTGATTGCATAATGAAAGCCAGGCAGTGGGCTGGATCCAATCTTCTTAAAGAGGAACCATGTGGTAGTACCTTCCTCAAACACAAATCCACTAAGGGAAAAGCACACATGCATATATACAATAACACACACACACACACACACACACACACACAGATTGATTGATTACAAACTCACAGAAACGGTCATGTGCACTCACACACAATAGTACATTATACATGCTACACTGTTGAATTGCAATGTCATTATGTACCTCTCTATGGGAACCTATGAGCTCTCCTTGCCTGTTAGTCACTGCTGGAACCATTTCCTCACCAGTAGGACTGAATCTATGACCCCTGATCCCTCAGTTGCTGCTACATGTCACGGTGCTGTGACCAGGCCGTTACCATGGGACCCTGTTGCCTGTAGGGTGGTGAGATGAAACCAATGACCTCATTAACCCAGCCCATCAAAGATCCATTAATGGCCAATTCATTAGGCCCTTTCAAGCATCTCACCACCACAAATGTCTTAAAAGGGATATTTCAGGATTTTGGCAATGAAGCCCTTTATCTACTTCCCCAGAGTCAGATGAACTTGTGGTCGTGGATACCATTTTTATGTCTCTGAGTGCCTTTTGAAGGAAGTTGCAAACTAGCGTTAGCGTGATTGCTAACTAGCATTAGCACAATGACTGGAAGTATATGGGAACTGCTAGCATGCTAGTAGATACTATAGACTTCATCATTGCGCTAACGCTCGTTAGCATTGGCTCGCTAAACTACCTCTAACTTCCTTCATACTGGATGCAGAGACATAAAAATGGTATCCATGCGTTCATCTGACTTTGAGAAAGTAGATAAAAGGGATACTTTGGAATGTTGGACCTTTAACAAAACCAGACATATAGCAAATAGAGGGGAAGACATGCCTAAGAATGTCATGTTAATTCATAGGAGCATATTTCTCTCTGTGTGTGTGTTTTTGTTTGTTTGTGAGTGTGCGTGCGATGTAACAACGTGTGGCTGACACACAAGCATGTCACATGAAAAGCGAAGGGTTTTCTTGTTGTTTGCCATCACAGTACTTTTAGAGACTATAAATAAACAACTGAACCAGGGTTAGACAGTATTAAGAGATATCCATATCCATCCAACTGTTGTGTCGCATCATAAGGTTAATTAATATGTAATAAGATCGGCCATCACCAAAGGATTTATTGTACCTACTCTTAGACAAAAAGGGGGCCATTTGGAACCTAAAAGGGTTCTTTAGCTGTCCACATAGAAGAACCCTTTGAAGAACCCTTTTTGGTTCCAGCTGGAACCCTTTTTAGTTCCAGCTAGAACCTTTTTTGGTTCCAGCTGGAACCCTTTCCACAGAGGGTTCTACCTGGAACCCAAAAGTGTTCTCCTATGGGGACAGCTGAAGAACCCCTATGGAGCCCTTTTTCCTAAATGTATGTAGGGAGGACGCAACAACAACGGATCATAACCATCATATGGTAAAAGCCTCATTGTTATTATTTACAGCACAGTTTGGGAGCATGCTGCATATCAGCATTAGAGGATCATTCCCCTGACAACACAACAGTCTCCACCTCTTTAGAATGACATACCTTTCGGTTAAGTTTGTGGTGGCATATCCTAGGGACACATAATAAGGTATGCTTGTCACAGACAGTTACTTAAGCAATGTGTGCTCAGCTTTCTGTTAATACTCAATCTGTGACTACTTCATGCAGTTTTACAGTACATTACAAATTACACAAACAGACAAAAACAAACATGAGGGTATTAGAAACCTCACCAATGTGTCTGTGTACGCATAATTCTGTTGAAAACAATTTGTTTTTACCTATTATCTGAAGAGACTTTAAAAAAAGATGTGAAATAAGAAACTATATAATTCATACCGTTTATATTATCATCTGTTTTGATCAACACAACTACTGCCATCTAATTCAACAGGGTCGGCTCTGGTGCAATATGTTATCTTGTCACTGAAATAGATACTCTTAATCTGTTCACAAACTTCATGGCTTAAGAACTACAGCTAATTAACCAGACGAGAATACAGGAATACATTTTAATATTGATTTTCACCGCCCCCTTTCTCCCCAGTGCATTGTGTGTGTGTGTGTGTGTGTGCGCACGAGTATGATTATGAATATTTTAAGAGCACATTTAACACGGTGAAGCCAGACTGCCTGAGAGAGGGATTTGCACCCACTCTTCAGCTAATGACCCTGGGCGCTTCCAGCAAGCTTCCTCATATTTTAAAGAAAGTCGATAGCGCACCAGCCCAGTCAGCAGCATTAAGATTCATACAGACGCCACGGGACTTGAAAAAATTAATAACACGCGTGCCTAACAATCCTTCCTGCGATTTAGTGGAGCACTGAACCCCTCTGCTTGAAATGCAAAGTGGTAATGAATACACAGACAAGATGAATTCTGAACACGCATCCCCCTCAACACACACACACTCACATCCTCTACCTACACACCCTCCTCCCCCACCACTACCACTACTCAAAGTACACAGAGGGAAAAAAAGTTCAGAGCCTCTTTAAGACTTGAGATATGGCGCCTCTGAACAAAAGATTTTCACATTTCACATCACTGCTTGTGATGAATTTTTGAAGACTTCATATTTGCAGCTGTGGGGAGGCATTGACAGGTCCACTCGCTACAAGGTCGACTATTTTCAAGAATCAATCCCAACAGCTCTCTGCTTGTTTACCAGAGACGTGAAGTGTTCACTAGTATGGAGGGCTTTCTGAGGCTCCCTTGTTGAAAAATGGGACAGGTCTGTCAGGAGCTGGCAGCTCACAGAATGAAGACAATAACAGCTGAGGGTTCAGTCACAGTGCACAGCTACACAGAGGAGTCTGTGTGAGGACACAAAACTAGACGACAATGATGAAGATCCACTGTGGGATTAGAGAGAGGCTCTGTAGATATGGTGTGTGACGTTTCTGGGTGGCGGGACAACTTAAATATGTCTGACTGATTATGTCAGATCATTACCAAGAAATCCTGGATATTGATAAGACTATTCCCCTAAGAAATATACCCTTGGGTTAACACTACACAGTAAAAAGTAATAATGCTTGATTCCTTGTTAAGCATGTATGAGCCCCAGCCCCAACCCCAGCCCCAGCCCCAGCCCCAGCTCCAGCTCCAGCCCCAACCACAGCCCCATCCCCAGCTCCAGCCCCAGCTCTAGCCCCAGCCCCAGCCCCAGCTCTAGCACCAGCCCCAGCCCCAGCCCCAGCCCCAGCTCCAGCCCCAGCCCTAGCTCCAGCCCCAGCCCCAGCCCCAGCTCCAGCCCCAGCCACAGCCCCATCCCCAGCTCCAGCCCAAGCTCTAGCCCCAGCCCCAGCCCCAGCTCTAGCACCAGCCCCAGCCCCAGCCCCAGCCCCAGCTCCAGCCCCAGCCCTAGCTCCAGCCCCAGCCCCAGCCCCAGCCCCAGCCACAGCCCCAGCTCCAGCCCCAGCCCCAGCTCCAGCCACAGCCCCAGCCTCCAGCTCCAGCCCCAGCCACAGCCCCAGCCACAGCCCCAGCCACAGCTCCAGCCCCAGCCCCAGCCCCAGCCACAGCCACAGCCACAGCCACAGCCACAGCCACAGCCACAGCCCCAGCCCCAGCCACAGCCCCAGTTCCAGCCCCAGCCCCAGCCCCAGCCACAGCCACAGCCACAGCCACAGCCACAGCCACAGCCCCAGCCCCAGCCCCAGCCCCAACCACAGCACTGCAGCAGAGCTGGTACTGTTACATTCTCCCTGGGAGGCTAGACAGCATATGGCACTGTCTCTCTGTGAACACACCACCCAAGCAGAGTGCCAGTCTCAGATAGAGGGGGAGAGAGAGAGGGGAGGAGGTGGGTAATGTAATGAGAGAAGAGTGAAGAGGAAGACAGACGGATGTCAAGCTTTGTGCAGAGAAATAGGATAGGGGAAATAAAAACAGTGCTCCGTGTTAAAAGAGGGAGATGTATGTTTCAGGTGATTTATTTCTCTCATGTCCACATAAACCATAAACGTCATGTATTGCAAACACATGCAATGCCTTAGACATAATAAACACAATCCCTCCATTTGAATTTAGGAAGGAATTTGGCAATTTTCCTTAAATTAGGAACATATTGTGAAAGAGGACGTATATGGATTAGATTAAAGAATCAAAGTTGACATCTGGATGTAATATAACGTTTCCAAGTGCAAACCCCAAACACAGCAAGACATTTTGTGTGGTGGCTTGCGGTGAGTCCTCATCTCTAAAAGCGTCTGCTAAACGACATATATCTCTGAAAGTTAGAGTTAGTCTGGGAGTACATTTGGGAAAAGTCCTGATTGTCGGTCCTGCTCCATTGTTTCCATTTCCTTGGAAGGATGTTGAAAGGGAAAGAAGGGAATCTATAAGTCATTAGTGGGAAACCATCAGCCGGTCCATTGCAAGCCCCTCGGTGTCTGATTGGTTGAGGATACCTGCTGGAGGAACCTTCACTGGTTATCACACTCCTATTCATCAGACTTCTTACTGTTTCTACCTGGTGCCTAACTGTACAGTCAACATACTGTCACTGTGTGACCTGGAGGAAGCAGCTCCCATCTGCCACAAGGCCATCATCTCAGCCTTGGCCTGGCCTGGCCTGAGTTTGGTCACTTTGAATGAGTCCAAGCTCATATACAGTAAGTAGGTAGTAGGCTACAGAGCCATTAATCCCCCATGCAGACGGAGCAGCTCTCCAGGCCATCAGCAGCTCACATCAGCAGCTCATCACCAGCCTGGTGCTCCATATGTGCCTCACACACCAAGGTCCCCAGTGGGCCTCAGCCCTGTGAAATGATACTGTCTGCATGCCTGTCTGCCAACAAAGGGCATTTTTAAAGTCTCTGCCCTGGCTAGTGAGCTGCATGGCTTGTCTGCCAACCCCATGGTTGTTTGTCGGCCAGGTCAGTACTGGAGGGTGGGGAGACGGGGGTGTCAGAGGTCAGGCACTGAGCAGCTGGGCCAATGACAATGCACACATTATAGCCGATACTAGATTGGCAAAACATCACACACACATAAACATACAAACACATAAAGTGCAAACAAAGATAAAGAGAGAGACATATACACCCCCACCACACGCCCCCCATAACCTAATTTTAGCAGTTGCCACACAAAGGAATACCCCTCAGAAGCAGGAGGGTTTTTCCAAATCCATCTCCAGAGTGAGTGGGATTCTTGGGGGCCAGCATTGATGACATATGCTGTGGGAAGATGGGCAGACAGGAGATCCAGTGTCATATCTGCAGTGTGTGTTTCAGAGTCCCGAGTGGTGATGATTGCTTATCCCCCACCACAGCACACATGTTTGGGATGCGGAACAGTTGGACGTGGCCGAGGGCTAAATTGGGTCAGAGCGACACAGATGGAGCCAAACTCCCAGTGGGTCACTATCAGCAGAACACGAAAAATAACGTCCTTTGAATCTTGACAGAAATGATCTATTTGCCTACAAAGTATTATTTGCTGTATAAAAAAACCCATCCAGAACGAAACAAGCACTTGAAATCCAAATTAGGTCACGTAGCTTGCTAGGGGTGAACCCCCAGGCTCCAAAGTCCTCTGGATGTCTGGATCGCTTAAACATAATAGAAGATGTGTTTTTGTCAAAATTCTCTCCCTGATGTCAGGAATCACATATGTGGTTAATGCACAAAAAAAAAAAAGTTGTTTTACACTTCAATCGAGACTCGAGAGGTTTCTTTTCATGTTACTTTGAAAGAACATGACAGCGTTATCCTGAGAAGAGACACTGTATATCCCTTACAACTGGTGTGAGGACTCTGTAAACACCGAAGGAGATGGAAGTGCTGACGTTTGGAAAAGGGTACAGTAGTAATGCTCAGGGAATTGCCCCAGAAAGCTAGCATGTGGGCCTTTCATAGTAGACATTTTAATTAACGGTTCAGCATAAACCAAACATGTTTTTGCACAGATGGGGAGCATTAGGCATCAGTGAGGTCCCAGTCTAGTCCCAAAGAGTGTATGGAGCACAGCTATCCAGTCATAGCAAAGCATGTGATACAATTCCTCTCCAGACAGCTCTGTAAGAAGATAAACACTGTGTTAACCAAGGAGAGTGTCTCTTGTTCTGTTATTTATTTCCTCTGAGTTGAAAATATTTCTAAGAGCTTTTCTAACAAATGACCTCGGTGCTGCCGCATCGATTATTTTGAAAAGACTCAAAAGAGAGTGGAAAGGTCATCCATTCAATCGTAATCATTCCTTAGCAAAAGATTGAATGATTTTTGTCGCTTTGTACAGCAAAATCCTCAGCTGGCTTTTGAAAGCATCAACAACTTCTCCCAACATGAAAAAAAGCAGTATCTCTGTCTTTCGCCTAGAATAAACCATCGCCCAAGGAGACGTATCCCAGTAAGCTTGGGCACAGCCCAAACGCAGTGGTCCCGGCCGTGGTGGTTAGTATGTGGGTGGTGTGAGATAGTCAGATGTTTACAGTGCTGCATCTCTTGGATGGAAGTCAAGTTTGCAGCTGCAGCTCAGAATAATTCATCGCCCCCTCCACGCCCGGGAGGATCCACAGGTAGTTGATGAAGTGGCAGTGCCAAGCGTCCCAACTGGTGAAGACAAAGCGCAGCTGCTGAGAGTCAACGCGGCCAGATGCCGCTGCCGACGTACCATGTGTTCCAAGTGGGGCAAGAGGGGGAGAGTAGAGGCGCTTGCCAAGATCATTCTCACATGGTGCCAACCTGACACATGTTCTGGCACTCCCGACGGTTTCTTCTCCCAGCTCGCGCCTCTCCTTCCCTCAGATATGAGGGGGTCCTCTCTCACTCTCCCACACTCTCTCCTGTCTGAAGTCTTGTGCCAGTCCTGTGCCAACCGAAAGGGGAGTTGGCGCCCGCTGCCGGCCAAGTTGCACGCCCGCTCCGGAGCTCCGTCAAAACGGCAGGCGCTGGCTGGCATCCTGAGAGGAGAGTGGAGTGCCAAGCGTCTGTTCGCCAGGTCACCATGCCCCCCATTGTGTCCATCCCAGTATGTCTCTCCAGAGCAGTTCCATGTGTAGTGCTGAGTGGCTGGAATTCCAGATCTGCCTTATGGTATGTGTCAGCAACATGGCTGACCTCGACAGTCGCAAATAAGCCGTTTTAATCCAAACAAACATGTTGTTTGTGACCAAAGTACAAACGTAGAAAACAAAAATATGTATCCACATTCGACAGGTTATGTTGTATCAGTATAGCGGTGTCAATTACTGAGCCAATATTCTGATAAAGGGATGCTCTATGAAGATGATATAGCTGCTGGTGGCATCTTCTCGACTGGCGTTTCCTCTGTGAATGGAATGGCTCTCCCTTTGACGATACTACTTCTGAAACTGGAGGGGAGTTTTTCTGAGACAAAGCCTCCAGTTTCATAGGAACATGCCATCCTCGTTTGCAATGTAGGGGTTCAGGGAAGTGAAAACTTTTTGAATGAGTGCCATGTCTGAACAATTCTTATCTGAGGCCCGCGACTGCCAGCTGGTGGCTGAATGTGCCCGGCTCTGTGAGATGATGCCAAGCTAGTTGGCACACTGGAGAACTGGCATAGAGTGATCTAATGCCAAAACAACTCTGTGTGGTGCATATCCCACTTTCTCTCCTCTTCCATCTCCCTCATGGCCCATGTCTCAGTTTGAATTGACACGTGTTCACAACAGAAGTCTTAGTGAGATTCTCAACAACAGATGCCACCAGGTTGAGGCAAGAGGAGGTGGAAAGAGATTCAAGTTTGCAAACTCCAAACATTGAGATTTTACATAGTTTACATTAATGAATGGGTTACCAATAGTCATAGAGGTTATTTTAAGAGGTCAGCGAAGTCTTCTACCACTTGATTCCTCACCACTCTTGATCCAGGAAAACAAATCCCCCCCCCCCCAAAAAAAACAGAATTACCAAATTGCATAAACATAACTCAATTAAATGTATAACAAGGCTATTGGCTCTTTTGTGTTAAAGTGGAGTAGCATCTCCTCCAACTCCACACCTTTTCCTGGACAGTGTAGCCTAACATCATAATAAAGCACAGATACATCTGTGTTTTAAAGTAGTCAAGCATTGCAGAATGAAAAGGACTTGTTTGTACTATTGTTTATATATCCTGCAAATTTAACAAAACCTGGATTTTCAGTCTCAGATTGCTTTGTTCCGTGTTTCACAACCAGAACCCTAAAATCTAGCTCCAGTTTCCATTCGGAGTTTTATTGTGACGCACCGTCACAAGAATAACCGGTGTTTGGGTAAGGTGAATATTTACATTAGCAGTAGGTTTGAATTACCAGGTTAGCAAACATTGCGCTCTTTGAAAAAATGGATATCGTTTAAACACACTAACATCGCATGTTAGAATGTAAAACACAGTCGGGTTTTCTCGCTAAAAATCACAGTCTTCACCAGCATGATCTAGCTAGCTAAGCTAGCTGCTATTTATGAGCATATTCATTGAGTGGTGTTACGTTAGCTAGCCAGTTAGCTGCACCATTACCCCCATGTCCAAAGATCAAGTCAGAGTTACGTCACTGTATCTGTAAAAGCTAAACTGTATACCAAAGTGATTGAAGCAAAAACCAACAGTGTGCTCACACCACAAACGGATTATTATTCTGTGCCACTGCCTGTCCCTGAAGGATTTGTCCTTTCAAAATAAACAGCTTGGCATAGCAAGATATTTGCCAGCAGTCTAGCCTGCACAGTATTCATAGAGGTGTCATTGTGGATAAAGGCAAGCCTGTCAGAAATACAGTCTTATCACTATAGCAGGGATAGCGTCTATTCTTATGAAAACAATTTCACTTAGCCTATGTTAATTATGAATCTCTCTCAAAATGAACAGGTATTCCAATGTGACCATTGTGTGGCTTGACATGATGAGGATGGACTTTTTATGAGGATAACATTGGTAGCTTTGAGCAGCATAGTCTCCCATCATGTTGCCAGGGGCAGTACGTCACTCAGTCCCTCTGTGGCGCTCTGCTTTGGCCTCTGGCTGCTTCCAGTGTGAGGCAGGGCCAGGGAGATGGCTGCTGAGACGGGTCCTGAGGAGAGCCTACACCTCCACAAGAGCAAGGCAGGCTGCAGCAGGGGACAGTGCCCCTGTGTTTTCCAGAGCCCAAGTGTACAGGGACAAGCTGGCCATAGTGGATGACAGTGGGAGCCACAGCTACAGGGACTTGTATGGCAGTAGTAGGGGCCTGGCTGGGCGTATCAAGGCAGCTCTGGACTGTCCCTCTGGGGACCTGCAGGGGAAGCGCATCTCCTTCCTGTGTGCCAACGATGCCTCGTACACGGTAGCCCAGTGGGCATCCTGGATGTGTGGCGGCACGGCCGTGCCTCTCTACAGGGAGCACCCTCCGTCTGAGCTGGAGTACATCATCTCTGATTCCCAGAGCTCCCTGCTGGTGGCTGGGCAGCCGTACGCAGACACCATGGAGCCCCTCGCCCACAGACTGGGACTGCCCTACCTGCAGCTGCCCCCCACCTCCAGCCTCAGCTCCCTGCTGGAAACCCCAGAGAACCAGCCTGAGCCTGGCATCACAGACTGGGCCCAGCGTCCTGCCATGATCATCTACACCAGCGGCACCACAGGCAGGCCCAAAGGGGTTCTCCACACTCACAGCAACATTCAGGCCATGGTAAATTGATTATTCAGTTGTTATATGCATGAATTGTGAGCATAAGATGAATACTATTGTTATTCTGTACACTGCTTTTTATCATAATGATGTACCGAGGCATGTTGAATATTTGATCAGTCTGAAGGTTGGACTGAATTTTGAAAGTTAAACTTCAGCTTTTTTTTCATTACTGATACTAACCAGGTTTCGATCCAACCTTTTCAGGGCTCCTGAGTGGTGCAGCAGTCTAAAGCACTGCATCTCAGTGCTTGAGGCGTCACTACAGACACCCTGGTTCGAATCCAGGCTGTATTACAACCGGCCGTGATTGGGAGTCCCATAGGGCGGCGCACATTTGGCCCAGCGTCGTATGGGTTTGGCCGGTGTAGGCCGTCATTGTAAATAAGAATTTGTTCTTAACTGACTTGCTTAGTTAAATAAAATAACCATTTAGAGTAAAGTACATATCGGATAAAATAATGTCATGACAGTCCTGATGGAAACATAATATTTTTCGGGAAACCTTCCAAACATCGACAAAACAAAATACGCTAGACAAGGTGTCGGTAAAATGAATAATGCAACAAATGTAGGTGGAAAAGCTGATTAAATATTGATATAATAATAATCATCATATCAAAGTAAACTTAGTCACGTGAGGACATGTTGTGTGGTCCTCCCACTACAACTCATTGGGAAACCATGCAGTTTATAAAGCTTCAGGTGAAATAAGTTATGATTAACTTCACAGGGTGGTGAAAGTGCAAGGTGATGAGCTTGATGCTGCTTTCAATGCTAAATATCGAGGGTCTTATTCTTCTGACATGATCACCGATGCTTGGCTGCCGTTTGACAAGTCAAAATAAATATCGCTCTTTTTTCCATAATCTCATCGTGTAGGCTATAACGCAAAATGTTTTGAGACAACTGTCAGTAGAGTTGAAAATGCAATGGTAACCCATTTAACTTTATTTTTATTTGGTACATGGAAATTTAACTGCAAAAAAAATGTGTTTATATGTACTTTGTCATCACGCACAGCCTTTTATCTGCAACAAGTCAATTAGATGGAAACACAACTCATTGTTTTTTTCTATAAGTATTTTTGAATATATTCGCATGAACACCTGTCGCCAATCGGATGGAAACGTAGTTAATGTTAGTATTTTTTAAATGTTTTATTTCCTGGTGTCGGTACTGCAAACATCTGAGAAGTCTTTTTCTCTCAAAGTATTAATAGGGTTTCTGCTGAGACAGTTTTCTGTAGCCCTTTGGTAGTACGTAAGGGTGGGTTGTCGGGGGTTACACATACGACGGACACAGTGTCGTTTTGCTTTTGTTCCACATGAGCTTTCTGAATAATCGGCCAAATTATTTCATTACATGGGGCACTTCAGGCTGTGGAGGATTTATTTTGGTACATTTTCAACCAAAATTGACCTGCATGTCCAATAGAGTGGAAAATTAGATCACCCTCAATTAAAGAGCTTCATTTGGAAATGACAAGCCCAGGGAGGGAGCTCGGTGAGGGAACACGGAAGAGATGGTTCCTGGAAGGTTGAGCGCTTAGGGACACTATCCATTCCCTCTGCTCCTTCCAGCTATCTGGCCCTGCTTACTAAAGACAGGGGTTTACTCTCTTCTTGCACGGTGGTTACATTCATAATTATGTTTGATAAGGAGTGAAAGAAACCTTCAGGCAGGACCACCATGAAAGCTTTTGAGTGAGCTACCCATCATTATATAGAAAGGAAATGTCCAAAGAACTGGAAGGAAAACATTGTATGACCAAATAGCTCAGTGGATCTCTCATGTCTCCCTCTCTCCCAGGTTCAGGGTCTGGTGTCAGAGTGGGGCTGGTCCAGAGATGATGTCATCCTTCACACCTTGCCCCTGCACCACGTCCACGGCATCGTCAACAAGCTGCTCTGCCCTCTCTGGGTGGGTGCCACCACCGTCATGCTGCCTACCTTCCAGCCTCAGAAGGTACATTGCAACTATAGTACACTACTACTTCTAACATGTTGTTTCAGTTGACTCCCACCTCATGTCCTGTCTGTGTGCTGTCAGGTATTCTACTGCAGTCTGCCTTGTGTGTGTTAGCAGTAAGTAGTGCTCTGTAAGGGACTTGTGGGGATCCACTCCACAGACCTGTACAATGGAGACACACCGGGGTGGGAGGCGGGTGGGGAGTAGACGGGGGCTGCTGTTCAACCTTATCGGCTAGTTGTCAGCAATTGGCGCTAATTGTAGCAGGGTTGCTGTGCTGAAAGCACCGGGCCGGTAGTGTCAATAACAGAGCCTGGAGCTGAGCTGACATGGACAGGTCCATGATGCCCCCTCTGCCTCATTCCGCCGGGCCGCTGGGGGTCAGGAGTAGAGGCAGCCAGGCAGGCAGGCAGGCAGTGCTCCCCCCCAGACTGTCACACTAAGCGTTTGGGGCTGGGTGATGGATTGCCCTGTGTGGCTTTGTATCTGACCACGCCAACTCACAGCACAGGCTTTAGAGCCAGATCAATCGATGAGGTGACATTGAAGGATGATAGTGCTTGTTTGGAGGGGTGGTGGTGGAGTAGGTAAGGGGGGTGGTGTCAGAGGGGTTTTAAGGTCTAGGAGAACTTAATGGGAGTCAAGGGTATGATTGACAGGTAAGGGCTGTAGAGGACAACCAATAAAGAGGAGGTTTACTGTAGTATCAGAGCATTTCACTTTCTTTGTACCTCACCTGACCTTGTGTACAAAATAGACAGCATACACTTTGCTCTCATCCCTAAGGACGCCTTGTAGATTTTTCTTTCATTTTCTTGAAGTCATGATGAGATACAAATCAATATACTGTAATATATTAATGTAGCTCCAGGCTTTTTCTGAGTGACTGTCTAATAGACCGGTTTGACATTTTACTGAGAGTACACTATATTTACAAACCTTATTGACACCCCTTCTAATGAGTGGATTTGGCTATTTCATCCGCACCCGTTGCTGATAGGTGTATAAAATTGGGCACACAGCCATGCAATCTCCATAGACAAACATTGGCAGTGGAATGGCCTTACTAAAGAGCTCAGTGTCTTTCAACCTGGCACCATCATAGGATGCCACCTTTCCAACAAGTCAGTTCGTCAAATTTCTGCCCTGCCCTCAGCACAAGAAATGTTAGTATGGACTTTCATGAAATGGGTTTCCATGGTCGAGCAGCTGTACTAACACAAGCCTAAGATCACCATGCGCAATGCGAAGCGTCGGCTTGAAAGGTGTAAAGCTCGCCGCCATTGGACTCTTGAGCAGTGGAAGCGCATTCTCTGTAGTGATGAATCACACTTCACAATCTGGCAGTCCGACAGACGAATCTGGGTTTGGCGGATACCAGGAGAACCCTACCTGCCCAATGCATAGTGCCAAATGTAAAGTTTGATGACATTCCAGACGGTTCTGTGCTTCCAACTTTGTGGCAACAGTTTGGGGAAGGCCCTTTCCTGTTTCAGCATGACAATGCGCCCGAGTTCCATACAGAACTGGTTTGTCGAGATTGGTGTGGAAGAACTTGACTGGCCTGCACAGAGCCCTGATCTTAACCCCATCGAACACCTTTGGGATGAATTGGAATGCTGATTGCGAGCCAAGCCTAGTCGCCCAACATCAGTGCCTGACCTCACTAATGGTCTTGTGACTGAATGGAAGCAAGTTCCCACAGCAATGTTCCAACATCTAGTTGGAAGCCTTCCCAGAAGAGTGGAGGCTGTTATAGCAGCAAAGGGGGGACCAACTCCATATTAATGCCCATGATTTTGGAATGAGATGTTCGATGAGCAGGTGTCCACAGACTTTTGGTCATGTAGTGTATGATAATTGTGAAAAATACATGCATTTTTGCCTCTAATGGACATACCTGTGGTTGGAACTAGATGAAGGATAACCAGTACAGACCAGGATACAGAGAAGTGAGGCTAGACATGGACATTGAGTGCTGACTGACTGAGGTAGTGTGTGTTTGTGTGTGCAAGGCTTTTTCTGGATCACAATGGGGCATAGCTGGTGGGTGTGGTCGCTATCCGGAAATGTAAGAGGCCCTCTTGTAGGCCGCAGTGACAAAATGTATCTGTTTAAAGCTAATTTCCGGATATTCTACACGTTTTGCCATGAGGCTGAGAATTAAAGCACATTTCCAGCAATTCTACACATCTTACCTTTGGGCTGAGAGAACATTTGAGGTTTTAAAGCTAATTTCCTGCAATTCTACACATTTCACCATGGCTAATGCTATCTGAGTGACTCAAACATTATAACAAAATCAATGGGGGCCCCATGCCATGAAAAAAACACTCCTGAATGCATCATTGTATAACATTTTTGATTCTCCCTGACTGTCTAGCTTTTATTTTGGTGATTGTTAGTTCTCAAAGATGATCTTATTTAAAAATATATAGGTCTGTCTTTTCTACATTCTTTATATCTGGTTTTAGTTGTTTGTGTTTACTCTGAAAACATTTTTCCATCCCGTATATATATATATATATATATATACAGTGCCTTGCGAAAGTATTCGGCCCCCTTGAACTTTGCGACCTTTTGCCACATTTCAGGCTTCAAACATAAAGATATAAAACTGTATTTTTTTTGTGAAGAATCAACAATAAGTGGGACACAATCATGAAGTGGAACGACATTTATTGGATATTTCAAACTTTTTTAACAAATCAAAAACTGAAAAATTGGGCGTGCAAAATTATTCAGCCCCTTTACTTTCAGTGCAGCAAACTCTCTCCAGAAGTTCAGTGAGGATCTCTGAATGATCCAATGTTGACCTAAATGACTAATGATGATAAATACAATCCACCTGTGTGTAATCAAGTCTCCGTATAAATACACCTGCACTGTGATAGTCTCAGAGGTCCGTTAAAAGCGCAGAGAGCATCATGAAGAACAAGGAACACACCAGGCAGGTCCGAGATACTGTTGTGAAGAAGTTTAAAGCCGGATTTGGATACAAAAATATTTCCCAAGCTTTAAACATCCCAAGGAGCACTGTGCAAGCGATAATATTGAAATGGAAGGAGTATCAGACCACTGCAAATCTACCAAGACCTGGCCGTCCCTCTAAACTTTCAGCTCATACAAGGAGAAGACTGATCAGAGATGCAGCCAAGAGGCCCATGATCACTCTGGATGACCTGCAGATATCTACAGCTGAGGTGGGAGACTCTGTCCATAGGACAACAATCAGTCGTATATTGCACAAATCTGGCCTTTATGGAAGAGTGGCAAGAAGAAAGCCATTTCTTAAAGATATCCATAAAAAGTGTTGTTTAAAGTTTGCCACAAGCCACCTGGGAGACACACCAAACATGTGGAAGAAGGTGCTCTGGTCAGATGAAACCAAAATTGAACTTTTTGGCAACAATGCAAAACGTTATGTTTGGCGTAAAAGCAACACAGCTGAACACACCATCCCCACTGTCAAACATGGTGGTGGCAGCATCATGGTTTGGGCCTGCTTTTCTTCAGCAGGGACAGGGAAGATGGTTAAAATTGATGGGAAGATGGATGGAGCCAAATACAGGACCATTCCGGAAGAAAACCTGATGGAGTCTGCAAAAGACCTGAGACTGGGACGGAGATTTGTCTTCCAACAAGACAATGATCCAAAACATAAAGCAAAATCTACAATGGAATGGTTCAAAAATAAACATATCCAGGTGTTAGAATGGCCAAGTCAAAGTCCAGACCTGAATCCAATCGAGAATCTGTGGAAAGAACTGAAAACTGCTGTTCACAAATGCTCTCCATCCAACCTCACTGAGCTCGAGCTGTTTTGCAAGGAGGAATGGGAAAAAATTTCAGTCTCTCGATGTGCAAAACTGATAGAGACATACCCCAAGCGACTTAGAGCTGTAATCGCAGCAAAAGGTGGCGCTACAAAGTATTAACTTAAGGGGCACGCCCAATTTTTCTGTTTTTGATTTGTTAAAAAAGTTTGAAATATCCAATAAATGTCGTTCCACTTCATGATTGTGTCCCACTTGTTGTTGATTCTTCACAAAAAAATACAGTTTTATATCTTTATGTTTGAAGCCTGAAATGTGGCAAAAGGTCGCAAAGTTCAATGGGGCCGAATACTTTCGCAAGGCACTGTATATATATATATATATATATATATATATATATATATATATATATATATATATATTTTTTTTTTGATTGGAGCTGGTGGGAGGAGCTAATGAAGGATGCGCTCATTGAAATGGAATGGTGTCAAACATGTGGAAACCACATTTATTCCATTCCAATAATATATAAACAGTTGAAGTCGGACGTTTCCATACACTTAGGTTGGAGTCATTAAAACTCGTTTTTCATCCACTCCACAAATTTCTTGTTAGCAAACTATAGTTTTAGCAAGTTGGTTAGGACATCAACTTTGTGCATACAGACAGATTATTTCACTTATAATTCACTGTATCACAATTCCAGTGGGTCAGAAGTTTACATCCAAAATGATGTCATGACTTTAGAAGCTTCTGATAGGCTAATTGACATAATTTTAGTCAATTGGAGGTGTACCTGTGGATGTATTTCAAGGCCTACCTTCAAACTCAGTGCCTCTTTGCTTGACATCATGAGAAAATCAAAGAAATCTCCCAAGACCTCAGAAAAATAATTGTAGACCTCCACAAGTCTGGTTCATCCTTGGTAGCAATTTCCAAATGCCTGAAGGTACCACATTCATCTGTACAAACAATAGTACGCAAGTATAAATACCATGGGACCACGCAGCCGTCATACCACTCAGGAAGGAGATGCATTCTGTCTCCTAGAGATCAATGTGCTTTGGTGTGAAAAGTGCACATCAATCCCAGAACAGCAGCAAAGGACCTTGTGAAGATGCTGGAGGAAACAGGTACAAAAGTATCTACAGTGGGGCAAAAAAGTATTTAGTCAGCCACCAATTGTGAAAGTTCTCCCACTTAAAAAGATGAGAGGCCTGTAATTCATCATAGGTACACTTCAACTATGACAGACAAAATTAGAAAAAATAATCCAGGAAATCACATTGTAGGATTTTTTATGAATTTATTTGCAAATTATGGTGGAAACTAAGTATTTGGTCAATAACAATACTCTTTTAACAGGTGTGCCTTGTTAAAAGTTAATTTGTGGAATTTCTTTCCCTCTTAATGCGTTTGAGTCAATCAGTTGTGTTGTGACAAGGTAGGGGGGTGTACAGATGATATCCCTATTTGGTTAAAGACCAAGTCCATATTATGGCAAGAACAGCTCAAATAAGCAAAGTGAAATGACAGTCCATCCTTACTTTAAGACATGAAGGTCAGTCAATACGGAACATTTCAAGGTACTTTGAAAGTTTCTTCAAGTGCAGTCGCAAAAACCTTCAACCTCCACATGAATGGAAGACCCAGAGTTGTTGAGGATAAGTTCATTAGTGTTACCAGCCTCAGAAATCAGCCAAATAAATGCTTCACAGAGTTCAAGTAACAGACATATCTCAACAGCAACTGTTCAGAGGAGAAACCTTCATGGTCGAATTGCTGCAAAGAACCCACTACTAAAGGACACCACTAATAATAAGAGACTTGCTTGAGCCAAAAAACACGAGGAATGAACATTAGACCGGTGGAAATGTTTATTTTGGTCTGGAGTCCAAATTGAGATTTTTGGTTTCAACCGCCGTGTCTTTGTGAGACGCGGTGTGGGTAAACAGATGATTTCCGCATGTGTATTTCCCACCGTAAAGCATGGAGGAGGAGGTGTTATGATGTGGGGGTGATTTGCTGGTGACACTGTCTGTGATTTATTTAGAATTCAAGGGACACTTAACCAGCATGGCTACCATAGCATTCTGCAGCGATACACCATCCCATCTGGGTTGGGCTTAGTGGGACTATAATTTGTTTTTCAACAGGACAATGGCGCAACACACCTCCAGGCTGTGTAAGGGCTATTTGACCAAGAAGGAGAGTGATAGAGTGCTGCATCAGATGACCTGGCCTCCACAATCCCCTGACCTCAACCAAATTGAGATGGTTAGGGATGAGCAGAGTGAAGGAAAAGCAGCCAGCATATGTGGGAACTCCTTCAAGACTGTTTGAGAGAGTGCCAAGAGTGTGAAAAGCTGTCATCAAGGCAAAGGGTGGCTATTTAAAGAATCTCAAATATAAAATCTATTTTGATTTGTTTCACACTTTTTTGGTTACTACATGATTCCATATCTGTTATTTCATAGTTTTGATGTCTTCACTATTATTCTACAATGTAGAAAATAGTAAAAATAAAGAAAAACCCTTGAATGAGTAGGTGTTCTAAAACGTTTGACCGGTAGTGCGAGTGTTACCCTTCAAAAGTTTTTATTAAAACAATAATTGTGTCCTTCAAACTTTGCTTTCGTCAAAGAATCCTCCATTTGCAGCAATTACAGCTTAGCAGACCTTTGGCATTATATTTGTTAATTTGTTAAGGTAATCTGAAGAGATTTCACCCCATGCTTCCTGAAGCACCTACCACAAGTTGGATTGGCTTGATGGCCACTTCATACGGTCAAGCTGCTCCCACAACAGCTCAATAGGTTTGATATCCAGTGACTGTGCTGACCACTCCATTATAGACAGAATACCAGCTGACTGCTTCTTCCCTAAATAGTTCTTGCATAGTTTGGAGCTGTGCTTTGGTCATTGTCCTGTTGTAGGAGGAAGATCCCTTTTAACCTGTACAAATCTCCCACTTTACCACCACCAAAGCACCCACAGACCATCACATTGCCTCCACCATGCTTGACAGATGGCGCCAAGCACTCCTCCAGCATCTTTTCACAAATGTTCTTCTTTGTGATCCAAACACCTCAAACTTAGATTTGTCTGTCCATAACATTTTTTTCCAATCTTCCTCTATCCAGAGTCTGTGGTCTTTTGCCCATCTTAATTTTTTTATTTTATTGGCCAGTCTGAGATATGGCTTTTCTTTGCAACTCTGCCTAGAAGGCCAGCATCCTGGAGTCGCCTCTTCACTGTTAACATTGAGACGGGTGTTTTGCGGGTACTATTTAATGAAGCTGCCAGTTGAGGACTTGTGAGGCTTCTGTTTCTCAAACTAGACACTCTAATGAGCCTGTAATCGAACCCACAAATGCTGATGCTCCAGATACTCAACACGTCTAAAGAAGGCCAGTTGTATTGCTTCTTTAATCAGCACAACAGTTTTCAGATGGGCTAACATATTGCAAAAAGGTTTTCTAATGATCAATTATCCTTTTAAAATGATAATCTTGGATGCGTTAACACAATGTGCCATTGAAACACAGGAGTGATGGTTGGTGATAATGGGCCTATGTAGAAATTCCATAGAAAAATCTGCCGTTTCCAGCTACAATAGTTATTTACAACATTAACAATGTCTACACTGTATTTCTGATCAATTTGATGTTATTTTAATGGACAGAAAATGTGCTTTTCTTTCAAAAACAAGGACATTATTAAGTGACCCCAAACTTTTGAATGGTAGTGTGGTTGTTTATGTATTTACACTGCTCAAAAAAATTAAGGGAACACTAAAATAACATATCCTAGATCTGAATTAATGAAATATTCTTATTAAATACTTTTTTCTTTACATAGTTGAATGTGCTGACAACAAAATCACACAAAAATGATCAATGGAAATCTAATTTATCAACCCATGGAGGTCTGGATTTGGAGTCACACTCAAAATTAAAGTGGAAAACCACACTACAGGCTGATCCAACTTTGATGTAATGTCCTTAAAACAAGTCAAAATGAGGCGCAGTAGTGTGTGTGGCCTCCACGTGCCTGTATGACCTCCCTACAACGCCTGGGCATGCTCCTGATGAGGTGGCCGATGGTCTCCTGAGGGATCTCCTCCCAGACCTGGACTAAAGCATCCGCCAACTATTGGACAGTCTGTGGTGCAACATGACGTTGGTGGATGGAGCGAGACATGATGTCCCAGATGTGCTCAATTGGATTCAGGTCTGGGGAACGGGCGGGCCAGTCCATAGCATCAATGCCTTCCTCTTGCAGGAACTGCTGACACTCCAGCCACATGAGGTCTAGCATTGTCTTGCATTAGGAGGAACCCAGGGCCAACCGCATATGGTCTATCAAATCAAATGTATTTATATAGCCCTTCGTACATCAGCTGATATCTCAAAGTGCTATACAGAAACCCAGCCTAAAACCCCAAACAGCAAGCAATGCAGGTGTAGAAGCACGGTGGCTAGGAAAAACTCCCTAGAAAGGCCAAAACCTAGGAAGAAACCTAGAGAGGAACCAGACTATGTGGTGTGGCCAGTCCTCTTCTGGCTGTGCCGGGTGGAGATTATAACAGAACATGGCCAAGATTTTCAAATGTTCATAAATGACCAGCATGGTCAAATAATAATAATCACAGGCAGAACAGTTGAAACTGGAGCAGCAGCACGGGCCAGGTGGACTAGGGACAGTAAGGAGTCCATGTCAGGTAGCCCTGAGGTATGATCCTAGGGCTCAGGTCCTCCGAGAGAGAGAGAGAATTAGAGAGGGCATACTTAAATTCACACAGGACACCGGATAGGACAGGAGAAGTACTCCAGATATAACAAACTGACCCTAGCCCCCCGACACATAAACTACTGCAGCATAAATACTGGAGGCTGAGACAGGAGGGATCAGGAGACACTGTGGCCCCATCCGATGACACCCCCGGACAGGGCCAAACAGGAAGGATATAACCCCACCCACTTTGCCAAAGCACAGCCCCCACACCACTAGAGGGATATCTTCAACCACCAACTTACCATCCTGAGACAAGGCCGATGATCACAAGGGGTCTGAGGATCTCATCTTGGTACCTAATGACAGTCAGGCTACCTCTGGCGAGCACATGGAGGGCTGTGCGGCCCCCCAAAGAAATGCCAACCCACACCATGACTGACCCACCGGACCCAAACCGGTCATGCTGGAGGATGTTGCAGGCAGCAGAACGTTCTCCACTTCGTCTCCAGACTCACGTCTGTCACGTGCTCAGTGTGAACCTGCTTTCATCTGTGAAGAGCACAGGGCGCCAGTGGCGAATTTGCCAATCGTGGTGTTCTCTGGCAAATGCCAAATGTCCTGCAACAGTGTTGGGCTGTAAGCACAACCCCCACCTGTGGATGTCGGGCCCTCATACCACCCTCATGGAGTCTGTTTCTGACCGTTTGAGCAGACACATGCACATTTGTGGCCTGCTGGAGGTCATTTTGCAGGGCTCTGGCAGTGCTCCTCCTGCTTCTCCTTGCACAAAGGCGGAGGTAGCGGTCCTGCTGCTGGGTTGTTGCCCTCCTACGGCCTCCTCCACGTCTCCTGATGTACTGAACTGTCTCCTGGTAGCGCCTCCATGCTCTGGACACTACGCTGACAGACACAGCAAACCTTGCCACAGCTCACATTGATGTGCCATCCTGGATGAGCTGCACTACCTGAGCCACTTGTGTGGGTTGTAGACTCCGTCTCATGCTACCACTAGAGTGAAAGCACCGCCAGCATTCAAAAGTGACCAAAACATCAGCCAGGAAGCATAGGAACTGAGAAGTGGTCTGTGGTCACCACCTGCAGAACCATTCCTTTATTGGGGGTGTCTTGCTAATTGCCTATAATTTCCACCTGTTGTCTATTCCATTTGCACAACAGCATGTGAAATGTATTGTCAATCAGTGTTGCTTCCTAAGTGGACAGTTTGATTTCACAGAAGTGTGATTGACTTGGAGTTACATTGTGTTGTTTAAGTTTTCCCTTTTATTTTTTTGAGCAGTATATATATATATATACATACATATACTGTACCAGTCAAAAGTTTGGACACACCTACTCATTCAAGGGTTTTTATTTGTACAATTTTCTACATTGTAGAATAATAGTGAAGACATCAAAACTATGAAATAACACATATGGAATCATGTAGTTAAACAAATCAAAATGGGCAGAGAAGCACGGGGCAGTTATCTGTCCAAGAAAATGTACTTCCTAAATAGTTATATGATTAGGGTATAGTTTACTACACTGCGTAGATGTAAATATTGATCACATATATTTGTCCGTCTGAAAATCTTCCCTCTCCTAAAAGGTATGCTATGAAAATAGCTCAAGTCTCTCCAACTCTGCTCTCTTCAAACTACATACAGTGTGGCAAAAAAGTATTTAGTCAGACACCAATTGTGCAAGTTCTCCCACTTAAAAATATGAGAGAGGCCTGTCATTTTCATCATAGGTACACTTCAACTATGACAGACAAAATGAGCACATGACAAAAATGCAATTTCAGAATGTAGGGGGGACATGACCCACCCCGTCCCCAGTGACAGTTGCGCCCCTGGTTTTAATATATTATCATTAGCAATGGGTATATAAAAAAAACGGACTTAATTAACTTACAGTGTGAGGTGAAGAAAAAATTACTTCGAAGCTCAACTTAATATTGATTGACCTGGGGAGTTAAGACAATCAGACATCCCCAAATGGGAACTTTCCTACATTTCCCCGCAGCAGGCCAGGTACTTCTATCACGTTGGGGGCGATGAAACAACGGAAGTCCACTCATTTTCAATTAAGGAAGCGAAGTGGGCATGGGGACCGTTGGGCGATGCGAGCATGGGATGTGAACAGGGCCGGAACCACAGTTGGGGAAAGTTGAACTTTATACTAATACTCAGAGAAATCGTGTTGCTATTGATCAATCGAAGCTCTCTATAGTTTCCAGACACTATTGGATTGGCTGTTGATACCTAGCATTACCTAGCCTGCTTGCTAGCACCAACATGAGGGCGAAGCAAGCGTGGCTATCCAAATGTATGTGTTAAAAGGATCATGACTTCGCCAAACACTTTTCCCTTCTTGTCTCAACATTTTAAATAATACTCAAGACACATTATCTTCACACATATTTTAGTTGCTTTTCACCGACAGCCACAACTCATTAATCAACTAGGCCTGTTGCCATGTGCGCTGCCCAAATTGCAGGCTTCCCAAATAGGCAGAGGCCTATAAAAGCTTATGATTTGAAACAATCCACAGCAAAAAAAATTGAGGAAGCTAATGATCCTCGACGCTTCTGTGGCTAAGTCATGCTTTCTGGTGAAGTATTTTGAATGATTTGATTTATTTCTGTATAGACTGTAAATAGGCCTATATAGCCTCATTTTGGCAAATGTATTTGCCATTTCTTTCCTGTTCTACTGGTTTTCATATCATCTTTATTTTCTTGTCCATGCAGAAGCCAAAAGCACAATCCCAGTCATATTATCAACCCATCCTCGTTGTTGCTGAGATTTTCATTCCTGTCACATATGGAACAGCTCTCATCAGGTGAACTGTTTAGAATGGTTTTTTCCCACTAATTGCATTTTGGCAAATATTTTATTGGCTTCTTCATTACAGGAATTGCATGTTCTGTTCAGATGAATTACCATAATCTAAATGTGATTTATTTCGTTCTGCGCACAGTGGGTAGACACCCTAATTGGTTACACAACCAATTCATATGGGTCCGGTAAATTTCTCAAATGGCCAGTAAATTAAAATCTTCCCGGTCTCGTTGTCCGGCGCAACATGTTCCTAACGGAAACCCTGGTGTGTCTGTGTGAGTGGATGGAGGGATGGTTGGATGTCCCTGTGCATAACTGTCTCTGACCCCAGAGGAAGGAAGGAGTGCTCTGCTCGGTCGATCAAGCAGAGGAGTGGGTGTGTGGCTCCAGCAGGCCCCCAGTGTCCGGTCTGGAGCATGAAATGTCGAGCTCTGCTGGTCGGTACCAAAAGCCCTGTTCTGCCTTAAAAAGCCTATGCAAATTATGATCGCCCCTACGGTGAATTAATTTTCGCAAATTCGCAACAAATCAAGATATTTTTATATTCTGACTACTACATTTGTCATCACATAGGATCACGTGCTGACAGTGTTGCCATCTTAGCGACTTTGTTGGTATATTTAGCGAGTATTCAGACCCCTCTAGCAACACATTTTCAAAAAATCGACTATCGACAAATCCAGCAACGTTTTGTGGTGTTATTGGAGATTTTTGGAGACTCTGACGTGAAAGCACGTATCGTTCTTACTCTTCTCAACGAGCAGCGGGTGCTGCCGTGGGCCCCACCCCTGTCCCAAAGCACCCACAGGCGGCCCAGTCCTTGCGCAGCAGTCCCTCCCAGCTGCAGTCAGAGCAGGAGATGTTCACCCCTGCTTTCTCAGACTCTACTGCTGCTACCCACTTCAAAGTGCACAGAAATGGTGTTCTAGCACCATACTTTCTGAAAAAGTTGGTTACGGATGTGGGTGACCAGCGTTTCAGCCTCCTCGATGAGTCCACAGATGTAAGTGTTTCTAAGTACCTGGGGGTTGTGATAAGGTACTTTAGTGACACCAAGCAGACAATTGTATCAACATTTCTGGGGCTTGTTGAGTTGGAGGGAGGAGATGCTAAATCTATGCCCGTGCTGTTGTGGCTTTCCTCTAAGTGTTGTCTTTAGAAAGAGAAACTCCTGGGGATAGGGACTGACAATGCCTCTGTTATGACGGGGATTAACAATGGGGTCCATAAAGTGCTGAAGGAGGAGTATGGCCTCAAACATCTGGTTCTTATTCGCTGTGTGTGCCACTCTCTGCAGCTTGCTGTAAGTCATGCTTCCAATGACACCATCCCTCTTAGTGTGGGGTACTTGGTACAAGAGACTTATAACTGGTTTTCAGTGTCTCCAAAGTGCAGGGAGGCCTACAAGGCCATATATGAGACCATCAACTGTGGGGGGAAACCTTTACAGATAACCAAGTTGTGTGCCACATGTTGGCTCTCCATTGAACCCGCGGTTTCATGCATTTTGGACCAGTGGGAGGAGCTTAGGCTGCATTTCGCAGTCACCAAGTCCAGTGAACACTGCAACATGGCTGAGGTTTTATACTCCATGTACAGTGATCCTCAAAACATATTGTATATTACTTTTTTGAAGTCAGTGCTGGGTGAGGTACAGTAGTGCTGGGTGAGGTACAGTAGTGCTGGGTGAGGTACAGTTGGCCATCAAGGCTTTTGAGGGAGAGCTAGTAGATCCACTTAAGCTACTTGACAGCTTGGTTAGCCTGATCAAGTCTGTGAGCAGCAGGGTGCTGAATCCACTGGCAAATGTTGATGTACTCAAAGGGCCAATAGATGGATACATCAGTCCCAATCCGTACCTTGGTTACCTTTTTGAGTCAAAGGCAGCTGAGCTCCACCTTGCGCCTGAGGATGAAAACAATGTCCAAAAGCGGCGAGTAGCCTTCACCATCTCCCTCACTAAGGAGTTTAGGGTGAGACTGCCGGACAACATCGAAGCATTGTGTAGCCGTCACCATCTCCCTCACTAAGGAGTTTAGGGTGAGACTGCCGGACAACATCGAAGCTTGTGTAGCCGTCACCATCTCCCTCACTAAGGAGTTTAGGGTGAGACTGCCGGACAACATCGAAGCATTGTGTAGCCGTCACCATCTCCCTCACTAAGGAGTTTAGGGTGAGACTGCCGGACAATATTGAAGCATTGCAGTACATGTCAGTTTTCAATGTGGAGGAAACTCTAAAGCACAATAAGAGCCCTGGAGAATAGCCAAGCTCCTTGGCTACTCCCCTACAGAGATAGACTAGATTGTCCAGCAATGGCGTTCCATCCATCTTAGTAAATGGAATGAGAAAAAAACACACTGGGCTTCTGGAGTGAGATTTGGAAGTTCAGGGATGCAGCTGATATCAACCCGTTTCAAGAACTTGCCATGGCTGCTGTGTCTGTGTTGTCATTGCCACACTCTAATTCTGAAGTCGAGAGAGTATTCAGCCAGATGAGTGTGGTAGAAAGCAAACTTAGAAATCGGATGTCCTTGCAGACCCTTAACTCTATCCTGTACATTCGATATGGACCGAAGCTGTCTGGTGAGGCTTGCTATGAGCACCAGCTGCCTGATAATGTTTTGCAGCTTTTTGGCACATCAGCTGCTTACTCATTTAAGTCAGCTCCCTCAGTTGCTGAACCTGCCATAGAGAGCCCTGACGAAAATGACGGTGGCCCACTCTTTCTGTGAGCCAGCACATCCTGTGTGTGTATGGAGGGGGTCTGAAAAAAAAAACAATTAACCTGAATTAGGGCCAGATTAGTTAACCTAATTTTCTCACATTGCCATTGACAGTTTTTTTCTATTGTCTCTTTTTGGTCCATTTAGATTGTTAATGTAGATTTTATACAAAAAAATGTAAAAAATGTTATGGTTAAAAATGTTCATGTTTTACTGTGACTTGTTGTAGGCTCCTAAGCGGACCATAAGGTTAAAAACCAAACCAATTAAATAAAATAAAAAATAAAATAAAATAAAAAAAACTAAGTAACTCCGCCAGAGTGTCTCTTTTGGATCACTTTTGCCGGTCCCAAGCCCGGATAAACGAGGAGGGTTGGAATAGTGACATTAAAAAAAACAATAATCGACAGAAGAAAGTTCATTTGTAGTTCTAAACGTATTTAGGGTGTTTTTAACTCACTTTTTATATCTCCCACGACATTATTCCTCTCTCCTACAGTGTCCATCACAATTATATGCACATGGCCAATTATGCAAATTAGGTGAAAATGTTATTTAGTGACTTTTAGGACAGCCAATAGCTACTTTCCTTACTGAGGAGTTGGCAACACTGCGGGCTGACACAGACCAATTATGGTCCGACAGGCTATGAGGAGGCTCGCGGCAGGTAGCCTAGTGGTTAGAGCGTTGGACTAGTAACCAGAAGGTTGCAAGATCAAATCCCTGAGCTGACAAGGTAAAAATCTGTCATTCTGCTCCTGAACAAGGCAGTTAACTCAATGTTCCTAGGCCGTCATTGAAAATAAGAATTTGTTCATAACTGACTAAATAAAGGTAAAACATATATTTTTTTAAATGCCATAGACATTAAGGTTGACTCTCTCAGGCAGGATTAAAAGGATTACATCGACCATGATCCTTTGCTAGTTATGGTCACTTTAACCATGATTCTTAGCGATTTTTTGGGGGGTGCCATTCAGCCTCATTCAGCAATATGGCACGCTTCAAATACTTCCGGCTTCGTGTGCCATTGGGAGATTTCCATAGGAATACGTGGATGACGTCAGTGCTAGCATTATCTACTGGTTGTAATGTCAGTGGGCTCCAGCCATGAGTACAGTAGGAGAGATAACAGAACATACCAGGACTGGAATCATGGACCAGAGGCCAGGAGAGCAGAGGACTTGAGGTTAATGGCTGAGAGTTCATGATCCATCCTCACACAACTGAACTGACTGCAGCATTATGTGGTGGTGGTGGTGGTGGAGAAAAGGTATTGACTACAGGGCTAGTAGAGAGTAGCTGGGTGCTGCTGGGTTAAGGGCTGTTTGGGATGCAGGCTGCAGCCGAGGGTCTCCAACATACACTCCCCCAGGTGGAGGGCAGCTCTTTGACGGACATAAATTGGCTTTTCCCCCCTCCTGAGTGGCTGCTGGGGGAAGCGCTCCACTGCGCTTGATCGACACGGCCCAGAATGCCCAGAACAGACACAGGAAATAATATTCCCCTCTGAACCCCGCTATCTAGTCTGTCCGTGTGTGCGCGTGGTTGTGGATGTGTGTGGCTGAGCAGATAGATAAAGTTTTGTGAGTTTGTGTGAATAGATGGGTCTCTGTGGGATAGTCCACACTTCTGCCTGTTTATTTAGTACATCATTTTTAAACCTTCATCTATTTTGATATTGCAATATTTAGAGCTTGATGAAGGGAAGAGGAGCGACGAAGCAGGTAAGTTGAGAAGGGGGAGAAAGCTTAAGGGAGTACGAAGTAGAAGAGGGTGAGTTAAGAGGACAGGGAGGAGGGGAAGTTGAGAAATTGGTGGCAGATGAGGAGGGAATCTGTGTTGGGGGGTGATGGAGTGAGGGACAGACAGAGGAAGACTGATAAGAGTAGGGGCAGTGAAGCAGGAAATTATGAAATGGAGAGAGTGAGAGTGTGTGAGAGAGGGAGGGAGAATGAGGAAGAATGAGGGAGGAGGTTCTAGGAGGGAGAGACGTGCACATGCCTCCCAAGGGGGACAGAGCCAAGGAGAATCTGTCGTTCACCTTCAATTAATTCACACTGTCCTCCCACTGTGTGTTGGGGGTGCAGCCAGGCGTGCCGGGGGTGTGTATGAGGGACTCGTAATATCTGTGTGTATGTGTTTGTATGTGTGCATACTGTGTAAGTAGCTTTGTCTTTGCGTGAGTGTATGCGAGGCGCTTATGTATAAATGTGTAGCCATGTATCAGTTATTCTCTGTTTATGTGCATCCGTCTCTCTGTACGACTGAGAAAGAGGAGGAGGAGGGCGACTGCCCCTGGGCTCCTTCACAAATGCTCTTGGAACACATTTGTAAAAAAAATATAGATAAAAATACATGTAAAAGGTATTTTTAAAAGGCAAACGTGACTGACCTCAATAACATTCCTGTTGAATTCCTCTCTAAGAAGCTGTTAGACTGACCTTTGCCGATCCTGTCAACATTTTTGTAATAAACTCGCCTGTTGACAGTTTTCATCTTTAGCCAGGCCCTCGCCTCGCTCTTCATTCACTGTAAATAATGTACACACAATACCATGGCACCCTATCCATCTGCTTTACATTTAGTGATCTGGATGTGATGGTTTTGTTGGCATTAATATGGGGTGGCTAATCCATCTACGCACAATGTAAGAGACTGTTTCTGACTCCCTCCCTGTCCCTCAGGTATGGGAGGTCCTGCTCAGCTCCAAGGCTCCTATGGTGAATGTGTTCATGGCTGTTCCAACCATCTACTCCAAGCTGATCCAGCACTATGAGCAGCACTTCACCCAGCCACGCGTCCAGGACTTTGTCAGGGCTGCCTGCAAGGAGAGAATCAGGTGACAAGAACCTTGTAGTCTACTTATACTAGTGTCAATACCACAGGAAAGGAGTAGATCTCCATCAGTAGCAGTATCATAATATTCATATAAGTGGACGAATAACTTTAACAAGCTCATTGCTTATCTATTGTGATGAAATGGCATACTTACAAGACATCTTCAGAGCGAATGGGTTCTCATGAATCTGGACAGTGGTTTCTCATTCCGTCAGAGAGTGAAGCGATAGTTTGAAGGGGAAGGGATATGTGTCAGAGATCAAAGGGATGGGTTTTTAAAAAGAGACGGGGCTTTGTAGTGAGATGTGACAGACGCTTTCTCCAAATGTACCAGGGCTTATGCTCGAGAGAGTGAAGAAAGCAGTGGGACGCGGTAGATGGAATAGAGTTACAAACTCTATATAAAGCCTAGCACTTATGTTACCTCAACCTAAAGTTGCAAAGCTACCGGTAATTTACCAAAGTGACCTGAATCGTCTGTGATTTCGGTAATTAACAGAACATTTAAGGTAACTTTGATCATGTATAGTTGAATAACTTTTTTAAATATTTTTTTTTATGTTCATATAAAGTATACATGTTTTTATGCTTCTAGCAGATAGACCATTTGGTTCAAGAGAAAATGGCCTAATTAATGAAACAATGGCATTGTTTTTAATGAACTCTGCAACTCTTGAATTGCCACCAGTTTGGGCGCCAAAACATTTACAATGTTTATTGTAAATAAACATAGTAAAATAAATAAATATTCCTGCTGAAACACCCCTCTGATTTGGCCTTGATTTTCGATAAGAAATGCAGCGGCACTGACTGAAACAAGCCAAACAAGGGTTGGGTGTGGTTTAATGGAGGTGTCTTTGTGTGTTTGCAGGTGACAAGTGTTTGTACATTCACTCTGCCAAAACAGTACACAGTTGCAGTCACTCACCTTTCTAGATAACTTGAAACAGTCAAACCAGGTCTTGAAGTCGCCTAGGTTAACTTGTACTAGACAACTTCTTTCTCCAATTAGCTTCAGCCGGCTGGTGTGCGACCGTGGCAAAGTAGGTTTGACATTGGATAGCCTATCTGTGGGGCTAGTTAGGGACCTTAAAATAAATTATACAATGTGAGTAGGACAAAATTATCATGTTGCACATGAAATGCTTTCAATATTGTATATGAATTTCTACAATTTAAAGTTGGTTTGAGGTTTTGTCATTTTAAAATATTGTCCAATGTACATTGTGTAATTTACTGATGGTCCTTCACTAGCCCCATAGGGAACGTCAAACCAAATTGGCCATGGACATTATGATTGGGTAACGTGCAGCTGCTCTCCGAATGAATGATTACTTGCGTGCTGTGGGCATTTGGGCAAGATTAAAATAAACCTAAGGAAAACTGGTATAGTAGCCTTCATTCCGTGACATTTATCCCATCATCTCGCAAATCTCTGTTTTGGATGAGACTGACTTTATGACCAAAATTATCCTATTTACACTTTGTAATCAATCTTGACACTGGAAATATGTTTCTGACTCATCAATGCCACTTGGCTGTTTTCAAAGCGTTTAAGACTAATGGCTTTTTCATTTAAAAAAAAATAGGCCGCCAGATGGGGAATTCTGGGAAAAAGATTTACAGCTTTGTCAAATGTTTGTTGTTGAAAATCATCTTATTTGTTTATTTGACATTTGATAAGGCCACACAGAGGGCCAGAGATCATTAGACACCTGTAATGATCTGAAGTACTCTAAAAGGCCACTAGATGTCATCTTGTAAAATTCACCCAAAAACTTGAAAGTCGCCAACATTCTGGTAGTTGACTAGTAAACGTAGAAAGTTTACAGTAATATACCCTCCCTTTGCAACCCTACGCCAACCTGAAGCTACTCCAGTCAATGCTAAGGGCATTGAAAAGAGATGGCTTCATCAGAGCCTGGGGCTTTACTGAGTGTGACCCAGACTGGCCCCTCTGTCCCCAGGCTGATGGTGTCTGGCTCGTCCGCCCTGCCCCAGCCCACCCTGCTACGCTGGGAGGAGATCACAGGACACACCCTGTTGGAGCGCTACGGCATGACAGAGATAGGCATGGCCCTGTCCAACCCCCTGAAGGGTCCTCGCATCCCAGGTACACACACACACACACACACACACACACACACACCATTGACCACCACCATTTTCCTTTGTACAGTGATGTCATAACCTCACACACATCCAGAAACTGTATGACAGTGAGACTGTCTTTAATTAATATTACAACATGCCGACAGGCTCTGTTGGAGCGCTGTCTTTTTGCCCTGTCTGACAGTTGTCTCAGTTGTCTGAGGAACATGGTGTTGATCAGACTATTTCTGTCTGGTTTACCTATGTTCTTATTCCAGGTGGTTTAGTATCAAAGCTCTATGCTGTTGTTGTTTCTGGTTCCATCCTCAGGTGACTGGAGGGTTGTGTTCCTTTCTTCAGTCTTTCCATTCCCCTTCTTGTCTTTTGAGTGGAGGATCTTCAAAGCAGCGGTATGACAAGGCAGGCTAATTTGACTGTCTGTAGCCCAGCTAATGCGGTCTCTGTTGTTGTGAGCGCCTGTTTGAAATAAAGAGGCAGGCTCTATTTAATCCTGGGAGGTGGTTATTAAGACCAGCTCTGAGACGCTGCGGTCGCATCGACGTCTTTCCAGCAGCAGTCTATGAGACGCTTGTGGAAGAGCGCATGTGATGCCGTCGCCTTTTTAAAGTAGGTTAAACAAATCAATAACAACCACAGAGCTCTCAGAAAAGAACACTCTTCCTCCACGGCACGCCGCCCCTTCAAAACAACTGTCAACTGTTAACCAATCAAATAGTGTTTTATTATGAATGTATTTATGACAATCTATTGAAGACATGTATTGTTATTTTATGAGTGAGTATACACACAGTTGTGTAATAATACAAGAATAATGGTCATATTTGTATCGTGTTGGTGGTTGTAATTTGATTCATGTTTGGCTTCACACTGAGGAGCAGGCTATACCCTAAAGCTATCTCTCTCTTAAGCTATTCATCTCCATCTCATTTGTATTTTTTCTTTCATCCTGTTCCCCCCCCCCCCCCCTTATTTTGTTTCCCCCCTCTAACACCAGCCCTGGCAGGAGACACATGTCCCCTTTCAGCAGAATGACTTTGCACATCTCAACCTCCACCCTTTCACTTCACACCCTTTCCCCCCTCCCCCTTCTCTCCTCTCCCCTCTCCATCCCACTTTCTCCCTTCCCTGTGCTTTGTGTTTAGGGGAGGTTGTGGGGAGGTTGTTGGGGGGTTTGAGCAGCAGTGCTCCAGCAGGGCACCAGGGGGCGCAGGGCTGTCAGCTCCCCAGGGCAGTCCAGAGAGAGCACAGTGTGAAGGAAGGCTGCTGAATTATGCATGGGGAAGGCAGGCGTGGAGCTGCACCGCACACAGCTCTCTGCTCCTCTCCCTTCCTCCATCCTCTCCTTTTCCTCCTCCTCTCTGCCTGGCTGGTCTCATTTGAAAACTCTAGCTGGCAGGATGTGTGTGTGTGGCTGGCTGGCTGGCTGGTTGGCATGGCTGATGCTGCAGTCGTAATTAGAGGTTCAGATGGGCTCACTGATGGAGCCTTGTTAATGGGCCTCTGTGCAGTCAGGGGAGCCATTGTGTTTCTGACAGGGCTGTCGCCACAGGGCCGGCTACATTCCACTACACACACACATACACACACACACAATTTACACACACACACACACACACACACACACACACACACACACACACACACACACTCCTACTGTATATCTGTAAAGCTATATTAATTCAACTCTGCTTTAATAGGCGTGAAGAAAAGGGCAGTAATGAGGACGTCATATAATAAGATGTTATCTTATTCCTAATACCACTGGAATGTTGTTGTTGTTATTGTTTGAATTGATTATTTTTGAGGGCTGCTGTTGGGCGTATCATTTCATTAGTCATTTCCAGCTGTCACTCAACGACCTTATGTCCCGCTCAGTGCTGTCCTCATTCCCCTGCATGGTTAGTAATTGTTCCCTGTGTGGAATGTGGGTAGAACACGGCTCTGTAATATTCCTGTCTTCTATTTAGAGTTTCTAGTCACTCGTTTAGCCCTTGCCCCCTTTTTGTAATTCCCCTCCAGTCTTTCTGTTCTGCCTGTAGCCTTTGAAGTGGCAGTCAATCTCAATTCTCAGTAAAGTAACGGTGACCTGAATGTTACATGGCTCCAAAATATGTCTGGCCACCCTCCTGAATGGAGAGGAAAATGCGAGGGAGACAGGGAGGGGAAGAGAGAGAGAGATTGCTCGGGCTCAAGTATAAATGGATTTTGGTTAGTTTTGTGATTGAGGAGAGAAAGCTCTTTTTATCACCCCCGTCGTTGGCAGCTTTCTGCTGTGTTTGGAAGGTGAGGAGGAATGAGGACACGCTGACGATTACCCAGCACACTGGGAAACAACCCCGGGAGAAAAACTAAAAGACAGGGACCGAGATGGACGTCATCCTGTTACACAAAAACAACTCAAATGAAGGGGACGGTGGCAGGAGGGATAGGACAGGAAGTGACTTTCGAGAGAAGACAGAGATAAACTAGGCTGGTCTGGTTTTGAAACAATGGGAAGATAGTTTGTATCTCTGTGTTTCTCGCTCTGCTGATGAAGTGGAAATGGAGTGTGTTTGATTGGCATTGCCAATCAGGGCTAAAGTTGATTAGATAAATTTGAAGCAGGGAGTTATTTTGTAATTATGGCCTGTCTGCCCTGTTCTTTATTGGGAGAGCAGTGGCCTGTGAAATGACATGGCCCACAGTGTCACACAGAGAGCAGGCTGCACAAAGGTTTCCTTCTCTTTTGACGGTGGCAGTCATTAGAGCTTATCTCTCTATAGGTCACACAGACAGAAGGAGAAAATGCCTCAGGAGAGGGGAATGTGTGTGCATTCATATGTGTTGGTGGTCACATGTAGGAGAAGGATTGTCATTTAATCACTATATTTTTATTTGTATTTGTCGATGCAAATATTTTGGGGGTGAAAATGGTTTTATTTACAACCATTAGCATTAATTGTGATAGTGTAATTAGTTCCATTTTGTATACATGATGTGAGTATTTACCGTTGTTTGTGTGTATGTGTGTGTGTGTGTAGGTGCAGTCGGTGTCCCTCTTCCAGGAGTGGAGGTTCGCATTGTCATGACGAACGCAACCAGCACCACCATCGCCGAGGGCAACAGCAGAGAAACTCAGGTATTCAGCAGTCCGAAACACTCACATCCAGAGATACAATAGGACTCCCAGATTCTGTGGAAAAATATCTGTCTAAAGAGTGTATTCATGTTGTTAAAAAACATATACAGTTAGCATGTCCAGGACCCTGTCTGTCTTAGCCACCCACTGTAGTGTGTGTGTCTGTCTTTAGGTGCGTCCAGGGTTGGAGGGGAAGGAGGGGGAGCTGATGGTGCGAGGAGACCAGGTCTTCACAGAGTACTGGAACAAACCAGAGGCCACCAGGGAGTCTTTCACTGAGGACGGCTGGTTCAAAACGGGTACAGTACACGGTCTGTCAGGAACACACTGTCATCTCATGATTTATTGACTGGTAGCAGCTAAACAGGCTCATAACTTGAGACTAGTGAATGTTTCACATGACCACCAGGTCTGTGGTGGCTGGGGTTCACCATGTTCTCTCTACTTCGCCAATTACACCCAGAACACTGGATGAGGCACGTTGTCAGAACTATGTTTGTCATGACCTCTCTTTCTCCAGGAGCTGTATTTAAACATTTAGGAAGAAGGCGTCTCGCTCCCCTTCAGTGACTGGCTTGTGATAAATGGAGGATGTGTGTTTTTGGTGCTGGGAGGCATTTCTTCTCTCTAAGTGGTTGTGACTCCTCTGTGGGTTGGGGAGAGGAAGAGCAGAGCTGTCAGTGGTGCAGAGGCCGACTAGGCCCTCTCTGGCCCAGTGCATTCCCCCAAGGAGCCCCGCTTTAGTAGAGGGCTACAGGGAGAGAGGAGCTGCTCAGAGAGAGAGAGGGAGATGGTCAGGGATAAAGGATGGAGAGAAGTGGGCAGGAAAGAGTGGAGGAGGTACAGATGGAGAGGGAGCTGCAGGGGGAGAGAGGGAGAGAATCAGGGAGAGCTGGCAGGGAGGAAGGAGAGGGGGCTGCAGGGGCAGAGAGGGAGAGAGTCAGGGAGAGCTGGCAGGAAGGAAGGAGAGGGGGCTGCAGGGGCAGAGAGGGAGAGAGTCAGGGAGAGTTGGCAGGAAGGAAGGAGAGGGGGCTGCAGGGGCAGAGAGGGAGAGAGTCAGGGAGAGCTGGCAGGGTGGAGTGGGTTTAATTGGCTTTTAGGGCTGGAAGGACAGAGTTCCAGTGCGCCGCACGCTGCTGTCACACTCCATTAGGCCCACTGGCCAGATAATGAGAGCCAGCACAATCAGCTCCCAGCAGACAAACCAGCCAGCCAGTCAGTCCCATAGCCAGCCACTGCTACTGCCAAGCACCCTGCCTGCTTGCCCCACCCGCCTGACTGCCTGCTCCATCCTACATACAAATGCACATACACACAGTCACACTCACCATCACCTCAGGCAGCCTGCTTGCCATGGCGACCCTGCATCCACCAGCTCCAAAAGCAGCTATATCCTCACTACCAGCCGAGGTTGGTGGGACAAGCTATAGGAGGACAGGCTCATTGTAATGGCTGGACTGGAATTCATGGAACGGAGTCAAACATATGTTGGATTTGTTTGGTACCGTTTCATTTATTCCATTCCAGCCATTACAATGAGCCTGTCCTCCTATAGCTTGTCCCAGCAGCCTCCTCTGCTCACTACAGCACTACTTTACCTTTACTTTGACATACCTTATATGCCCAAGCCTATTCACTATATTCTGCAGCGCCCCCCCCCCCCCCCCCCCCCCTTGACACTGGAGGTGTTAGGAGTGTCAGATCTGATGTCACCTCATCTGAAGGCTTGTGGCCAGTTCGTATAGTTGAATAGGGAGGCTGGAGAATGTGCGCGGAGGGCCTTACTGTAATGATCAACTCATGACACAGTGTCAGTTTTCACAGTGCTATTCCCTGTCCAGTGCCTGGTTCTTTGTTTGTCACTGTGTGTGATCTTGGCTCTGTTGGTAGGCAGGGTGAAAAGGTGTGAGTTTCAAGACGAGTACTACTTACACTCTCCCTCACTTCCACCGACTTCCTCTCACACTCATACCCTTTTCACCCTCACACCTGCTCCCCCTCTTACACTCTCCGCCTGCTCACGTCTCCATCTAACACTCCTCCCTCTCTCCCTCCCTCGCTCCCTTTCTTTACCCTCACCTGAACTAGCTGTCTGTCTCTCACCATCTCCATTTTTAACCCTCTCATCTTCCTATTGGATTTTTTATTTTTTAAATTTGACTAGGCAAGTCAGTTAAGAACAAATTCTTATTTACAATGGCGGCCTACACTGGCCAAACCCAGACGACGCTGGACCAATTGTGCGCCGCCCTATGGGACTCCCAATCACGGCCGGTTGTGATACAGCCTGGATTTGAACCAGGGTGTCTGTAGTAGAGGTTGACCGATTAATCGGAATGGCTGATTAATTAGGGCCGATTTTTCTTAACAATCGGAAATCAGAGGACGCAAGATTTGCAGATTTTTTTTTACCTTTATAAATACCTTTATTTAACTAGGCAAGTCCGTTAAGAACACATTCTTATTTTCAATGATGGCCTAGGAACGGTGGGTTAACTGCCTTGTTCAGGGGCAGAACGACAGATTTTTCACCTTGTCAGCTCGGGGGATCTAATCTTGCAACCTCACAGTTTACAATCTTACAACTAGTCCAACGCAATAACGACCTGCCTCTCTCTCGTTGCACTCCACAAGGAGACTGCCTGTTACGCAAATGCAGTAAGCCAAGGTAAGTTGCTAGCTAGCATTGAACTTATAAAAAACAATCAATCATAATCACTAGTTAACTACACATGGTTGATGATATTACTAGATATTATCTAGCGTGTCCTGTGTTGCATATAATGTGACTGAGCATACAAGTATCTAAGTATCTGACTGAGCGGTTTTAGGCAGAAGCAGGCGGGTAAACATTCATTCAAACAGCACTTTCGTGCGTTTTGCCAGCAGCTCTTCGTTGTGCGTCAAGCATTGCGCTGTTTATGACTTCAAGCCTATCAACTCCCGAGATGAGGCTGGTGTAACCAAAGTGAAATGGCTAGCTAGTTAGCGCACGCTAATAGCGTTTCAAACGTCACTCGCTCTGAGCCTTCTAGTAGTTGTTCCCCTTGCTCTGCATGGGTAACACTGCTTCGAGGGTGGCTGTTGTCGTTGTGTTGCTGGTTCGAGCTCAGGGAGGAGCGAGGAGAGGGACGGAAGCTATACTGTTACACTGGCAATACTAAAGTGCCTATAAGAACATCCAATAGTCAAAGGTTAATGAAATACAAATGGTATAGAGCGAAATAGTCCTATAATTCCTATAATAACTACAACCTAAAACTTACCTGGGAATATTGAAGACTCATGTTAAAAAACCACCAGCTTTCATATGTTCTCATGTTCTGAGCAAGGAACTGAAACGTTAGCTTTCTTACATAGCACATATTGCACTTTTACTTTCTTCTCCAACACTTTGTTTTTGCATTATTTAAACCACGTTTCATTATTTAATTGAGGCTAAATTGATTTTATTGATGTATTATATTAAGTTAAAATAAGTGTTCATTCAGTATTGTTGTAATTGTCATTATTACAAATAAATATCGGCCGATTAATCGGTATTAGCTTTTTTGGTCCTCCAATAATCGGTATCGGTATCGGCGTTGAAAAATCAGAATCGGTCCTCTAGTCTGTTGTGATGCCTCTAGCACGGAGATGCAGTGCCTTAGACCGCTGCGGCACTCGAGATTTTATCCTGTGTGCTCACCCTTTACCATACACACAGACTCCCTCAGAGAGAGAGGGGTAAGGAGAGAGGACGCAAGAGGACGAGGGAGATGAAGAGAAAAGAACAGGGAGAGCCAAGAGCTCAACATGGTTTCTGTTTGCCTGGCGGTCTCTTTAATTGGGTAAGTGTGGCCCTGCTACAGCCTGACTGGCACCTCTATGGATAAGCTGTCACCCTGTTGAGCGCTCACTTTGCGCCCATCTCCACACCACGTTTGTTCCCATTGATTTTCCTCACTTCTCTTTGTGTCAACTCACTCGCTCGGCCTCTCTTCTCTCCTCCAATCTGCCCTGCTTTTAAACGTACTCCTCAGTAGCTCCCTTTCAGCTGTCTGTGTCTGCTAGATAACCTACCAGGGAGGGGGACAGAGTGTGTGTCAGTCTCCTTAACTGGCCAGGGGCTCCAGGCCACCTATTGAGCAGATCATTCTGGTTTAGAGTTACTGACTGTTTGACTGGGTTCTACCATGCCAATGGCCTCCCAAGTATACAGCACTAATGATGAGCCAGTCTCTGGACATGAAACCTGCCTCCACATCCCTCTATCAGGATCTTAACATCATTTCAACCTCGGGACAACCATGGTGACACACAAGCACCCAGACGGTGTGAGGAACGCTGCCAAGGCCTAACGCCATCATGAATTCATAACCAATGTTGTGGATGGATCGTTATCTTCGACTCCCTCCATAAAATATTGACTGTGGTCAGATTTCTTCTGCCTCTGGTGTTTGTGTGCAGGCTGCCTGCCTGTGTGGTTAGGCTCTAACGAATAAGGTTTTTCCATTGTGCCAGTGCAGACCTTAAGACTGTCCCTCGTAAACAAGACCATTCATGTTATTAGCCGTAGCGCTGCGGAGATAGAAATGGAAAGGGGGAGAGGTAGAGGAAGAAAGAGGGAAAGACTGGGAGAAGTGGGGATCAGCTGGTCTCCAGCACTCTAGCAGGACAGCTGACTCTTTTTCCCCGGGAATGGATTATACGCTGAAAAACAATAAATAATTATACCTATCAATAAATAAAGATGACTGGGAGGGAAAGCATTAGCAATTTTCCAAATGCTGCGTGCACATACCTATGAATAATGGAGGGGTGCTAAAAAGTTGCCAGTTCTCAGGTAAGCACTGTTTGGGGACTGCACATTAGCCTTGCTGTGCTCATAATAACAGGCAGGCTTGGATGTTGGTGTGCAGGCCACTGAAGGGAGTGGGGAGAATGCTAACTAGGGTGAGTGGAGAGGAGTGGAGCTCATCTCAGGGCAGAGAGGAGAGCAGAACCTCTCTGCACAGAGCTTCAGAGTATCTGTAGTGAAGAATGGGAGAAAGTATAAATACAGGTGTGCCAAGCTTGTAGCGTCATTCCCAAGAAGACCCAAGGTTGTAATCGCTGCCAAAGGTGCTACAACAAAGTACTGAGTGAAGGGTCTGAATACTTATGTACATGTTTTTTTTTTGTGTGTATCTAAAAAAAAACAGTTTTTGCTTTGTCATTATGGGGTTGATGAACGGTAAAAACGATTTAATCCATTTTTAAATAAGGCTGTAACGTATCAAAATGTGTAAAAAGTCCTTTCCTCATGCACTGTAGATACTGTATATTTGATTTGTTTTATGATACTTGGAGTATATATAATATAATCAAAAATAGTATTGCAATACTCTCGTGTCATTTTTTAAAACATTTTTTACGATCACTAGTCTGTGGGCCGTTGATTTTGTGTGTAGTTTGTTCTGTGGCCGGATTTTGCATTCAATCTGCAAATATTTTTTACATTTGTGTGTGTGTGCTCAGTGCATGTTAGGTTTTAAAGTTTTGTCAGTCTTAACCTCTCAGCTGAGGTGAAACTAGTGTCTGCAGGACAGTCAGCAGCCTTATTTTCCAGGCAGGCAGCCATCACTAGTGATTTAAGCATTCCTCCATTGCTCCCAGCAGTGTTCTTTACCTCCCTCTCCCTTCCTCCCACCCCTCCCCTCCCACCCTCCCCAATGTCACATTTCACCTCCGGTCACAACGCGGCACCCCGCCAATGTCACATTCCCCTCACGGCTCTACCACCCAGCCTCCCCTTGTTCCATTTCCCCTATGGTAAGGCTACACTTCCATTCCAATGAAATGTTCCAATCAAGGTGTTGACATGTGGAGCAGGATATGTGGTAAACCACCAGTTCTACATTGAAATGCTATAAACATTATGTGTGCCCCAAGAAGAAACAAAGACAGCCCACATTAGATTTATTGACCTACTCTACTTTTGTCTTGGCATTGATTTTCTCTTTTTAGCGGAAAGACTGATAGATAAATAGTGAATATTTTCTGAGCTGGCTGTCAACTGTAGACATGCTGTGGCTGATGGCAGATGGAAGGGGATGGAGGGACCTCTGTGCTGTTCTGCTAGAGTTGGCCATGAGATGAGAGGAGAGGAGGTATAGGTAGGATGGAAGGAACAGGCTGTAAGTATTTTTAGACTCACTGATAAGGCAGGAAAATGCCTACAGTACATTGATTGGCATACCAGCATTACCGCTACAGTGTAGGCAGTGTGCTGCCATGTTGATCTCTGCTATGTCTTGGCATAAATGGCTACTTTTTAGATTCTAGGGAGCTACTGCACCGGCTCTGTGTGTCAAACATGGTGAACAGTTCCATGCAAACTGTAGTCAAGTAGTTAGTGTAAGTACACGCCAGATCTCCCGGGAGAGGTTATCAATAGTAAAAGTTTGCTCGCTATCTCGCCAAGACGATAATCAACCGCGAGCAACGTAGTCAGGAACATTAACATAAAGCAATTCTCTCCCTTTAATTGCATTGTACTATACAAATGAGATCACTCATCCGAGTGCCAAGCCGCTTTCTTGTACGATATTAATTACGCAAAAAAAAGGAGCTGTGACAAAAGTTAAGGATGATAAATAACATCAGAGCTGGTGATTTTTGTCGGCGGTTGTCTGTTATTCATCCTCATTAGCTGTTCCATTTAGCCGCCTGGGTTTTAATGTTGGCATTAATATTAATGTCTCCCTGCTTTGTGTTGACTGTTGTTCTTAAAGAGTGAACAGAGTAGCAGACCCCCCCCCATTCATCCAGCTCCGATAAGGCCTTCTCCTCTTTTTAATTTTTTTATTTTTTTTACCCCTTTTTCTGCCCAATTTCGTGGTATCCAATTGTTGTAGTAGCTACTATCTTGTCTCATCGCTACAACTCCCGTACGGGTTCGGGAGAGACTGAAAGTAATGTTGAAAGTCATGCGTCCTCCGATACACAACCCAACCTAGCCACACTGCTTCTTAACACAGCGCGCATCCAACCCGGAAGCCAGCCGCACCAATGTGCCGGAGGAAACACTGTGTACCTGGCAACCTTGGCTAGTGCGCACTGCGCCCGGCCCGCCACAGGAGTCGCTGGTGCGCGATGAGACAAGGACATCCCTACCGACCAAGCCCTCCCTAACCCGGACGACGCTAGGCCAATTGTGCGTCGCCCCATGGACCTCCCGGTCGCGGCCGGTTACGACAGAGCCTGGGCGCGAACCCAGAGTCTCTGATGGCACAGCTGGCGCTGCAGTACAGTGCCCTTAACCACTGCGCCACCCGGGAGGCCCGAGGCCTTCTCCTCTTGCTGTGATGCTGGATGTTCTCACTGAGAACATGGCTACTGGCTTATCTGCATCACTGCGTTACTTAGTTAGTTGATGGCGTCTTGTGTGAGGTGAAAATGCTGACTGACTGATACAGGACCAACTTGATGTCTTTAAACTTGCAACTGGCACAGAAAATGTACCACGTGTTCCATGTGTCTCTCTCTTAACACCTAGAGCAGCGGCGCCTGGAGTTGACAGGAAGTGTGTGTGACGCTGAGCGTGGCCTTTGTCATTTGTCTCACTCTGCCCTTTCTAGAGTCCCCCCCTCACCAAAACCTCCCACAGTGTAACCTTACCACTGAGTGTGCCCAGAGCACCCAAAGACAAGTGTTAGTGTATGTTTGTGCCTCTGCGTTTTTTGTTTTGGCTTTGGGCGGTGCTGACTGTCACTTCCCTGCCTTTTCCCTGTCTGACTTCCAGCCTGGCTTGAGATCATGGTGGCAGGCAGGGGGAGACAGACACTGGCAAGGTGCTGAGAGGAGAAAGGAGAGGAGACATGTCACTGCAGACCAGGAGACTTTTTCTGCGCCCCATCTTCTATTCTATTCCACGTTTTTTAATTTCTTCCGTGCCATCCATCGTTTTTTCCCCCATGCCTACGAAGGAGATGAAAGCCCGGCGCAAGTAGGCTTCTTATCGATTATCGTTTTAATCGTCCATATCTCCACTCCTCCTCCGCTTGTCCTCCACAACAGTACAGAGACTGAGACTGGGATGTCAAATCACAAGTATTCTTCAGTGTGTCCAAAAGCCGTCCATTTTTATCAGTGTCTTCTCCAATCACTATTCCCACTGGTCCCTCATTCCAAACAGGCGCTGTTTCTCTCTCCTTATTTTCCCGTTCCTCAAAGATATAAGGTCACAACAGCCATCGTCAAGTGAGCACCAAGTGTGTCAAAGTCAGCTGAAGAGTGTTTGACTGTACTGAATGTTAGTAATGTGTCTGTCTGCTGTGTTGTGTAGTCCCCTTTCCCCTCAGACATCATGGAGCCGTAAAGAAGGGTGAAGTGAAAAGCTTTGCATATATTCCCCTCCAACCCCATGGCATCCCACTTATCTGTAGTCATGTAAAACATGTTCTCATTCTACTTTCTATTTACATGAGAACGGGGCTACACGCCTGTGACTAAATTATTCCTGGCTTTTGGGGTTTTCTTCCTTAAAACCGAAGGGAAGGAAGGGGAAACTGTAAATACACTATTACTGATGTTAACACCCATCCAGTTCCTCTGCTCCCCCCCTCCTCCCCCAATCCTCCTCTCCTCCCCCGTTGCCCCGGTCTATCAGTGCAGAGCAGTGGTCTGTGAAGAAATTCCCAATATCTAAATTTACACACTGTATCAATCTTGTTTAATAGACTGGAAAGCTTATTGCTCCGGCGTGGAGCCGGGAGAGAGGGCAGCGGTGATAAATTGCGGCGTCCCTGCGACAGCCGCCCGTGATGTATAATGAAATATTTATGATTTATCCCGGCTAATAAACTGAAATGAAGTGCGTGATGTATGGGAACAGATGGGCCCTCTATTGATGCTGTGCTCGGTGGAGGCAGGGAGGAGAGAGAGAGAGAGAGAGAGAGAGAGAGAGAGAGGAGGGCAGGCAATGGGAGAGGAAGAGACACTGTATGAAGGAGGGGGGAGGGGAGAGAGAGAGCAAGAGGAGAGAGAGAGAAAGGGGAGATGGAGAGGAGGGGGTGGAGGAGTCGCAGTACTGAAAGAGGAGCGTGCTGAAAGAGGCAGGATGGATAGAGGGATGTAGAGGAGTTGAGAGGATAGATGAATGTATTTTGGGAGGTTGAGATGATTAAGTGCGCGAGTGATAGAGAGGAGATGAGACTGTAACTAAACTGGTTTTGATTTATGCTTAAGTCTTTATCTAGTATTTCCTTACCTTGATACCATATACAAGTGTGTACTATGCATATGATAATGTACACTGACATAAGTTATAGAATGTAGAGGTGACTAAATCGTCTGGTAGAAGTGAGACTGAATAGAAGGTAATGTCGTAGTTCTCTTCTCCTGATGCTGTATCTCTAATGAAGGAGGGGTGACCTTGAGACAGAGAGAGGCTGGGTGACCCTGAGACAGAGAGAGGCTGGGTGACCTTGTGGATGTGTCAACAGCTGCACCTTCCACAATGTCCTCTACCAGTCACCACCCACCAGCCCTGGGCCAGGCCCTGTTCTCCAGCACCTGCTTAACCCCCCCCCCCCACCACCAAAACACCTACACCTCTCACATACCCCAATACACCCCCACACCTCTCACATACCCCAATACACCCCCACACCTCTCACATACCCCAATACACCCCGACATCTCTCACATACACCCCAATACACCGCTACACCTCTCACATACCCCAATACACCCCCACACCTCTCACATATCCCAATACACCCTGACATCTCTCACATACACCCCAATACACCCCCACACCTCTCACATATCCCAATACACCCCGACATCTCTCATATACACCCCAATACACCGCTACACCTCTCACATACACCGCTACACCTCTCACATACCCCAATAAACCCACACACCTCTCACACGGCCCAATACACCTCTCACATACACCCCACACCTCTCACACACCCCAATATACCCCCACACCTCTCACACACCCCAATACACCCCTACACCTCTCACATACACCCCCACACCTTTCACATACACCCCCACACCTCTCACACACGCCCACACCTCTTACACACCCCAATACACCCCCACACCTCACACACCCCAATATACCCCCACACCTCTCACACACCCCAATACACCCCAATATACCCCCACACCTCTCGCATACCCCATTACACCCCCACACCTCTCACATACACCCCAATACACCCCACATCTCTCACATACACAGCTACACTTCTCACACACCCCAATACACCCCACATCTCTCACATACACAGCTACACTTCTCACACACCCCAATACACCCCCACACCTCTCACATACACCCCCACACCTCTCACACACCCCAATATACCCCCACACCTTTCACATACACCCCCACACCTCTCACACACCCAAATACACCCCCACACCTCTCACACACCCACACACCTCTCACACACCCTAAAATACCCACACACCTCACACACCCCAATACTCCCCCACACCTCTCACACACCCCAATACACCCCCACACCTCTCACATACACCCCCACACCTCTCACACACCCCAATACACCCACACACCTCACACACCCCAATACACCCCCACACCTCTCACACACCCCAATACACCCCCACACCTCTCACACACCCCAATACACCCCACACCTCTCACACACCCCAATACACCCCACACCTCTCACACACCCCAATACACCCTAATACACACCCACACCTCTCACACCCCCCAATACACCCACACCTCTCACACCCCCCAATACACCCCTACACCTCTCACACCCCCCAATACACCCCTACACCTCTCACACACCCCAATACACCCCTACACCTCTCACACACCCCAATACACCCCTACACCTCTCACATACCCCAATACACCCCCACACCTCTCACACAGCCTTCATTTCCCTCTCCCTGCCTCAGCTGGGGACTCTGTAATGATCCACCAGAACTCTCGCCTTCTCTCCACACCTCCCCCTCGCCTCATCTCAGTCCCACACTCATCCTCCACAATGACCCACTTCCCCTCCTCATCGCCCCAGCTGAGCCCTCACACTCAATAACCAGCCCCTTATCACACTCAATAACAGCCCCTTATCACACCCAATAACCAGCCCCTTATCACACTCAATAACAGCCCCTTATCACACCCAATAACCAGCCCCTTATCACACCCAATAACCAGCCCCTTATCACACTCAATAACAGCCCCTTATCACACCCAATAACCAGCCCCTTATCACACCCAATAACCAGCCCCGTATCACACTCAATAACCAGCTCCCACACTTCACACACACACACATAAACTCCCCCTTCCACACACCACTCCCAAACAGGCACACACACACACCCCTCTAGTACTCCCCCGTGGTCACACCAGTAGGTGTCTATCATGGCTCTTCTGTCTGACGTCACAGTATGCCAGTCAGTCAGTGTTCCTCTCCTCAGCCTCTCTCTGAGCCCTGGCTGGTAGGTGTGGCGTTTCCACTGAGAGAAAGTGTTATCTAGCGATGAGGTGTCAGGTGGCCTGGATGTCAGCCAGCTCCCAGATATGGTCCACGGATGTTTGTGTTTTCCTATATTATATAGGCTGCTGTTTTTACAGTGCCACAGAGACGGCCCGGCACACCTGAGTCTTGGCGTTGTGCAGCTAATCAGTGGTGGGCATGGGGGAGGTAATTAAGGGGAACTCCAGCTGAGCTTCTCGCTCTCTCTCTCTCTCTCTCCTCTCAGCTATTTGCCCAAGAGATAGAGGCAAAGCAGGTTGAATGCATCAGCAGCCTATGTGTGTAGCATCCAGTATATTGCCATTCACCTGCTGATTGATGGAGCTCTCAGTCTCAGCTGTTCTGCTGTGGTCTGTGGACTGTGGACTGTTTACTGTGGTTCCTCTGAGTCTCTGACACACTAATGAAGCAGGCCTGTGTTGTGGTACTGTGACTCTATGAAACACTGAGCAGGCCTTCTTCACTATGCCACCCACCCTCTCTCCCTCCTCCACACACAAGCCTGTGTTACACACACAATATGCCAAGTCATGTGACAACCCGGTGGGAGTAGGGGTTGAATGATGGAGTGTGTGTTTTTCCATGCGTGGTAGATGTGCATACCTATGATAGACGAGGACTGTTAAGCAATTTTTGTTTTTGTTTTGCTGTGTTTCTCCTACGTTGAAGCCCAGTCTCCCTGTGCTTGTATGGTGTCCTGCAGGGGACACAGCGGTCTATAAGAATGGAGTGTACTGGATCATGGGCCGCACCTCGGTGGACATCATAAAGAGTGGAGGCTATAAGATCAGTGCTCTGGAGGTGGAGCGACACCTGCTAGCCCACCCTGATATCACAGGTAAACACCCCCTCCATTGGCTCCTTTATGGTGCTTTTCCACTGCAGGGACTTACACCGGCGCTTGGCCTGAAGACTCAGGCTTTTGTGTTCCCATGGTTGGCACCATTAGACTGGTTGGGTTTAAACAACATTCATCATTTTACTCGTTATATTACACTAGCTTTCAGGATGTATCTTATTTCTGGGTATTATGCTGATGTGTGGTGACCCTTGACCTCTCAGATGTGGCTGTGATTGGTGCTCGGGACGCCACCTGGGGACAGAAGGTGACAGCGGTGGTGCAGCTGAAGAGGGGGCGGAGCATGACACTGTCAGAGCTGAAGACCTGGGCCAGGTAACAGGCAACACGAAGGACATTAATGTCACACTAGTTTTATAGCACCATAAAGCAGCGTTATTAAAACCATTTATAAACACTATAACTCCCAATAACTGTAGAAGTATTTATTTCAAAACCATTCATTGTACCACGTCCATAACGGTGCTTATACATTGTAGATCCACTGAATTACAGACGAGTGCCAGACCAAATTCTAATAGATATTCCATTTATTGGTATGTCTGCTAGCTAGCTGTGCTTTGTCATGCTGCTCCATTCCATCAAACATTTGGTGTTCATGGTTCTGTGGCTTTACTCATTGGGAACATGCGACAAACCTTAAATTGTGTGATTTTGAAAATAGAATTGCGTCCTCCGCATTTATTGAAATAGAGGAAGACTTCACTGCTCAGTCCCCCGGGGAGTCATCCAGACCTGTTTATAGTAACTGCTGCTGAAGCCTCAAAATCAATAGCAATCTAACTACTGGAGAGACAGAGAGAGAGAGAGAGAGAGAGAGAGACCACTCTCATTTAACTGAAGGGGCCATGGGCAGATGTGGACTTATGAAGGGAGCTGAGGAGAGAATAGAGAGAGAGGGAGGATGAGGAAATGAGGGATTTTGATGGAGGACTGTCTGTCTGGCAGGCAAGCCGTTGCTGTTTCGGTTTTGGCTTCTTTTTTTCTCTAAATGTCACTGTGGTTTATTTTGCCCCCCAACACTGGCAGAAGACACATGTCCTTTTCTGTGGAGTGGCTTAGGGCATCTCTCTCTCTCTCTCTCTCTCTCTCTCTCTCTCTCTCCCTCTCTCTCTCTCTCTCTCTCTCTCCTTGTGCCCCCCCTCTTTCACTCGCTGTCTGTATTCTTTATTTTTGTCTCTCTCTCTCTCTTTGTCTCTCTCTCTCTCTCTGTCTCTCTCTCTATGTCTCTCTCTCTCTCTCTGTCTCTCTCTCTCTCTCTCTCTCCTTGTGCCCCCCCCTCTTTCACTCGCTGTCTGTATTCTTTCTTTTTGTCTCCCTCTCCGTCTCTCTCCCTCCATCTGTCTTTGTCTTTCTCTCTATCACTCTCTGCCCACCCCGTGTGTGTGTGTTCGTGTGTGTGTGCTGTGGGCTCCATATGGTGTGGGGGTGTGCAGGCCCTACTGCTGTGCCCTGCTGGTCCTGCATGGTGGATTAGCAGCGCTGCCTGTCTGCCAATGACCCTGCCCCCCCCCCCCACCCACAGGTGCTGCCTGCGGACGCGCAAGAACAGGGCCAAGGCAGGGCCGGCCAGGGTGAAGGAGATGGAGAGGATGAACAGAAAGGGGGGGGGGCAAAAAAGTGCATGGATGCTCACTCCTCAGTGCCCCGGCTTCAGCTGTCACCCTGTATCTCTGTCAATCGCTGTGTTCCTCACTGGCTAGTGCAGACACACACAAACACTAACACACACATACATACACAACAGGCAGAGCTTCCAAGAGATGGGTGTGTGAACAAGCCCCATTAGACAGACACACACACATATATAGTTGTGTGACACGGTCATGAAGTCATATGTATAGCGAGTAATGCAGAGAAAGAGAGACAGACCCATCTGCTGCGAGGGACAGAAGTATGATTTATTGATTGACTATTCTCTGTCTATCGCCACAACACAGCCATTAGATAATAAAAACGCTTCAGGCTTCACGGCTCGACATAACAACCATGCATTCAAAATGGCAGACATTTAATTAGCTCAGCCTTGTGTTTTTGCCTTGACTATTTTGTTTTTATTTCATGCTGATTACATTGTTTTGTATTAACCAAATAGGAAATGTCTTGAAGCAGTCTGGGGGATATTACCGTGGGAGAGAGACGCTCTAGTGCGTATGAAGGACGTTCTCTTATCTCTCAAACTGACTGCAACACCAGAGGCTCAGCCTTTGTTCCACTGTAATTGTTATTGTGTGTACGCTCAAGTAGTGTCTCGTGGCTTTGTGCCTGTGTGTGCCTGCCTGTGTGTGCCTGCCTGTGTGTGCGTGCCTGTGTGTTAAGCAGTAGAAGAGTTAATATGTGTATGCCTTTATATGTGTTTCAGTCTGTGTGTTAATTGTCATGTGTGTTGTTTCAGTCCTGTGTGTTATTTGTCATGTGTGGTGTTTCAGTCCTGTGTGTTAATTGTCATGTGTGGTGTTTCAGTCCTATGTGTTATTTGTCATGTGTGGTGTTTCAGTCCTGTGTGTTAATTGTCATGTGTGGTGTTTCAGAGAGCACATGGCTCCATACACCATCCCTACAGGCCTGGTCCTTGTGGAGGAGATGCCAAGGAACCAGATGGGGAAGGTCAACAAGAAGGACCTACTCAAGCACTTCTTCCCCAGCTAACTAGTAGAGAAGCCTGCACCTCCTTCACGGCCCACCTCCTCCACGACACCTCCCTCCAGCAGGAGCAGAGACCCTCCTCATACTACAGTAAACCATCGAGATGAGCTCCAAGTGACTGACTCACCAGACAGTGGTCTGGGGAAGAATGAAGAGACCTCATTGAGGATCCCACTAACTACACCACTGACCCCACTCAGCTCTGAGTTACCGTAGGACTGTTCACTGCTGGGCCTGGAGGCACTGAGCTCAACAGTGCTGTCTTACACGTGATTAAACTACTGTGGAGATATATTTAGTTTGGCTGCTATGACAGAGAACTGATTTAATACGATAAGGCTGCGGTGCCTTCTTTAAAGACTGAGTGCTGCGATCATTAGCATGACTGGGGATCATGGCATGAATAATTATGCCAACACACAAGTACATTAAGAAACCGTGAAAATGATAAGAGCAGCAAGAGATCCTTGACATTATACACAGAAGAAGAGAGGGGAGTACAGTGCATTCTTAAATTGCTTATAATTACAATCCAGATGGATACCCTTGAATTGGCAATGAAGTTTATTTTAATGTAATAAAATGGATGATGTATGGAAAGGCCGTTTTTGGTGTTTGGTTTATTGATTGCAGCCTTGCTTAATATTCAGCTACTGTGTAAGGGGTGACATATCGAGTGTGTGTGCAGGTAGGTGTGTGCAGCTGTGGTTACACAGGTGTGATGAGAGCCTAGAGGCAGAGAGGAAGGGGTCTAGATAGAGAAGTGTCCCACAGCTGGGAATCCTCCACCCTCCTCCCTCTCTTCTCCATTATCCGCCTCTCTCTTCATCTCTCCTACAGGCTACTGTGAGAGATAGTGACTATGCCATTCATTGTTTGCCACCGTCATCATGGGTCAAGAACGGATAACTTGAGCATTCCCTCTTAGCAGAATGGTGACATTTCTACACTGAGTAAAAATATAAACGCATCACGTAAAGTGTTGGTCCCATGTTTCATGAGCTAAAATATCTCAGAAATGTTCCATATGCACAAAAATGTCTCAAATGTTGTGTGTAAATTTGGTTGCATCCCTGTTAGTGAGCATTTCTCCTTTGCCAAGATAATCCATCCACCTGACAGGTGTGGCATATCAAGAAGCTGATTAAACAGCATGATCATTACACATGTGCACCTTGTGCTGGGGACAATAAAAGGCCAGTCTAAAATGTGCAGTTTTGTCACACAACACAAGTTTTGAGGACGCATGCATTTGGCATGCTCACTGCAGGAAAGTCCACCAGAGCTGTTGCCAGAGTACTTAATGTTCTTTTCTCTACCATAAGCTGCCTCCAAGGTCATTTTAGAGAATTTGGCAGCACGTCCAATTGGCCTCACAACCGCAGACCACATAACCACTCCAGCTCAGGACCTCCACACCCGGCTTCGAAACCTGCGGGATCGTCTGAGACCAGCCACCCAGACAGCTGATGAAACTGTGGGTTTGCACAACCAAAGATTTTCTGCAAACTGTCAGAAACCGTCTCAGGGAAGCTCATCTGCGTGCTCTTCGTCCTCACCAGGGTCTTGACCGACTTCAGTGGGCAAATGCTCATCTACGATGGTCACTGGCACGCTGGAGAAGTGTGCTCTTCAGGGATGAATCCTGGTCTCGACTGTAGCGGGCAGATGGTAGACAGCGTGTATGGCATTGTGTGTGCGCCATGGTGGCGGTGGGGTTATGGTATGGGTAGGCATAAGCAACAGACAATGAACACAATTGCATTTTATCTATGTCAATTTCAATGCACAGAGATACCGTGACGAGATCCTGAGGCCCATTGTTGTGCCATTCATCCGCCGCCATCACCTCATGTTTCAGCATGATAATGCACAGCCCTATGTTACAGTGATCTGTACACAATTCCTGGAAGCTGAAAATGTCCCAGTTCATCAATGGCCTGCATACTCGCCAGACATCACCCATTGAGCATGTTTGGGATGCTCTGGATCGACGTGTACGACAGCGTGTTCCAGTTCCCGCCATTATCCAGCAACTTTGCACAGCCATTGAAGATGAGTGGGACAATGTGATGTGTTGTGCTGTATGGGGCAAATGGTGGTCACACCGGATACTGACTGGTTTTCTGATCTACGCCCATACCTTTTTTAAGGTATCTGTGAACAACAGATGCATATCTGTATTCCCAGTCATGTGAAATCCATAGATTTGGGCATCATTTATTTATTTCAATTGACTAATTTCCTTATATGAACTGTAACTTAATAACATTGAAATTGTTGCATGCTGCATTTATATTTTTGTCTATAGTAATACAAGTACACATAATGACTCCATGGATTCTGAGAAAGACAGACTCTATAGTACTCCTACCATTGATGTGTTGGCTTGTTAAGAGCAGCCAGAGGCAACATCCTGTTCAATTTGAATATAGAGTTTGTGTATCATTTAATATACAATTTGTTAGTCTGTACACACCCTTGAAAATAGCAGAGTAAAATTCTGTTGGAGGTGTCGGAGGCAGGGGGAGATCTGTGTAGTTAGCCGATGTATCAGAGCCCCAACGTTGCTTCTCTTTGTGTTTGCATCTTTGGGAGTGATCTTGTATAAATGATGTTACGGTATGGCGCAGCTCCATATCAATAAATCAGCACAATTACAGTGTGTGTGTCAAGGCAGGGCTGGAGCCTGGCAGCATCAGGCTGGGAGCCAGTGGTGCTGCTGGGCCAACCTGGGATACTGGCTCCCTGAAACCTGGCAACCTGCTAACACAGACACACACCTACAGTGCAGCATGGAGAGAGAGGTACAGTAGAGAGAGGAAGACAACACACACCTACAGTACAGGATGGAGAGAGGGAGGACGACAAGGAGAGAAATAGGAATATAACAAGTATGGAGTAAATGGACAGGAAGGGAGGAAAACAAGAGAGTGGTAAAGAGGTGGGGAGAGAGAGTGGAAGGAATGAGCCCCCTCCTCTTCCTCCTCCACCCACAGTCACCAGAGACCTGATTAAAAGAGCAGGTCTATCGATCTGTGGGCTGGCAGGGCAGGATGGATGTGCTGGGAGGATTGCTGGGGCACCAGTGGACAGGCTCTGTGCTCGCAGCGCCCACACCGTGGCTGGACCTGGCCAGCATGGCAGTCACTCAGGGTGGGCCCAACACTCAGGTGGTGGGAGGTCACTTCCAGGACTCGTGATGGAGTGCTTGTGCCCTTGGACTACTTCCTCCTCTTTTCCCCCCTCCTCTCCCAAACACACACACACAGATACACACACCCCCACCCCACTGGCTGTGTAGCCGCTGGAGCGTGGTGGTCGAGGTTGTCTACAGATGGCTGCTTATTGGGCCCCAGGGCCCAGAGGGGCCACCAGGGAGAGGAGGCAGAGAGAAGGGCAAGCGCTGCCCGCCTCTGCCGCGTTTCACTAGGCTCATCTTGCCTCCTGCACGCCTGCCTGCCCGCAATGAATGATGCTATAGCTGCATGCAGAAAGACAGACAGCCTCTCCCCTAACACACGGGGAGAAGAAAGAGAGGGAGGAGACTAGAGCAAGCCAAATGTCATCGCAATCTAACACTGAATTGAAATGAGCGAGGGGGGTTTAATATTTGAAAGGGTGTGGGCTTTCAAAGAGAATGCCCTGCTGCTTTGTATGGATACCTGGCTAATTGAGAGCTTTTGTATTTCCACTCAGCTCAAGGTGTTTCTTCATTTTTCTCTCCATGTTTCTTTTTTCAAACTTCTCTCTTTTGAGTCTTCTAAGTCACTTGGCACATGAAAGGGATCCATCATAAATGATTCAGAGAGAGAGAGAGAGAGGTTCATGCTGGATCCTCTTTGAAACACTCCTACTGCAGAGTAAACAGGTCTGACTGTTTGAAGTAATTGCGAGATACAGGGAATGAAATGTATTAAAAACATGATACATAAATGGTATGTACTGGGAGAGAGGGAGGGAGAGGAGGCGAAAACAACAGCCTGCAAACATATACAGTCAAACGTGCACACGTACACACTTTTGACAATAACAAAAGGCTGTGTTCAAATGAACATTGCAGTGCCTGAGTGCCAAGCCGGTGGCTAATTGATTAATGTGACAGAGCTAATAAAACGTAGTGGAGTGAGGGATGGAAGGATGACAGGCCTCATGTTATCTCTCAGCCGCTTTCCAGCCACGGGACATGGTGGGGGCACACACCCCTCACCTCCCCGCTCACCCCCCAGTGTCTTCTTGGGCTATGTGCTGTGGAAGCCAGCTCACTCAGGCAGTACAGTGCTGCTGTTTGCATGCTAATGTTTATTCTGTTCTACCTCTGTGGCTCTGCCCAAGGCTTGGTTTTCATTCAACTCCTGCTGACTTGGGATCTCTTTTAAAGGGACAGAGAGCGATCGACTCTTCGTCACCACTGACACAATGTTACAACTGGCTCAGCTCTCATGGGGATTGGCTGTGAAGTATACTGAAAGGACAAGTGTCCTGAAAGGACAAGGAAATACACATACTGTAACAAAATATACATACTGTAAAGGAAATACACATACTGTAACAAAATATACATACTGTAACAAAATATACATACTGTAAAGGAAATACACATACTGTAACAAAATATACATACTAACAAAATATACATACTGTAAAGGAAATACACATACTGTAACAAAATATACATACTGTAACAAAATATACATACTGTAAAGGAAATACACATACTGTAACAAAATATACATACTGTAAAGGAAATACACATACTGTAACAAAATATACATACTGTAACAAAATACACATACTGTAACAAAATATACATACTGTAAAGGAAATACACATACTGTAACAAAATATACATACTGTAAAGGAAATACACATACTGTAACAAAATATACATACTGTAAAGGAAATACACATACTGTAACAAAATATACATACTGTAACAAAATACACATACTGTAACAAAATATACATACTGTAAAGGAAATACACATACTGTAACAAAATATACATACTGTAAAGGAAATACACATACTGTAACAAAATATACATACTGTAAAGGAAATACACATACTGTAACAAAATATACATACTGTAAAGGAAATACACATACTGTAACAAAATATACATACTGTAACAAAATATACATACTGTAAAGGAAATACACATACTGTAACAAAATATACATACTGTAACAAAATATATACAAATATACATAATACAATTGTATTATCTTGTTTTTTATGTTTTCTTCATCATCCGGCTCTAGAGGTTAATTGTTTCCAGTTCCATACTTGTCCTTTCTGCATATGTGAGCATTCAAGAGGGTGTGTGTATGCAAGTGCCTCTGTGCCCGAATGCGTCTGTGTGGGTTTGCAGTTTTTATCTGTAATGGACAGAGGATCTGGGCTGCAAACTTTTTGAGGAGCAAAACGGATCAATATCGAATTATCATGTTCCAGCACTCATAACTCGGTCTACTCAACAATGGGGAAAGACAAGGTCATGGGAGAATAAATAGCAGGCAGACTAGCTAATGATCTATCATTCTGGACAAGCGCAGGCACCCAGGAGCTGGGCGGCTGACAAGATCATTAATAAAAGCTGCTGGGAGCGTGATCGATCGCTCTGATGGATGATCACAGCCACAAATACTATAAAACACCTGGCTGTCCCGTCATCCCCAGCCCCAAGGTGAGCTAGCCTGGTCAGAGACGCTCCTGTCCTCTCAGTATCCTCTTCAGTCCAATCAAAAAACCTCACAAACAAACAGGCGTCTCTATCAGACCAACCTGCTGGGCAGATGGCTGTGGTGTGGAATCCCTTTAGTGTGTGAAAGAAATTGTCATTTTGTTTCTCTCTCTAGTGGTTAATCTAGACTGCTGTGTGGCTGTGTCTCTGGGTGTGCTGCTGTGTAGAAGAGGCGCCCACTGTGAGGATCATTGTCGGCTGATGAATAGATACAGGACAAATCTGCTGGTAAATCTGGGAGTCAGCAGGTGCTGGAGTAACACACACGCCGTTCCTTCCTTACTCAGCAGTTAATCTAGATTCACAATCTGTATTTGAGGGATAATGAGTAGAGGAGATGTAGGTAGCAGCTCCTTGCATGGGTGCGTGTATCAATATCTGTACATTGATCTGGCCTCTCGTCCTCATCCATCCAGATATGAATTGATTTTCTGTGCAGCTATCTGTGCGGGGTATCTGACTGATGGGTCCTGCTCTCAGAGCATGATACAGGAGCCCCAGTCCTGTTTAGTCTTGTTCTGTTCCTCAGACATACAGCCAGTAAGGCCAGGGGCAGGACAGTCTCTTCAGTAAGGTGCTCAGGCAGGCCTGGGGTAAGGGATACATGGAGGATTGGTGCATGTGATTGAGTATTTATTATCTTCCAGAGAATACTGCAAGGATATTATGAGGGTCTCACAATGTCAAAGGCCTTAGTTCAGATTGGCTGTGTGACTGTCCATGGTTATGAGTCATGGGCTGTGCCTCTTAATGTGTAATGTCATGTTCTCTCCACTAAGGCTGAGCTGAGTGTCTGTGCCGAGCCGGGTGGGTTGTCGTTTAGTCCTGATCATAAATCAGAGGGGGCATTGAGATCGCCACACTGGCACTCTATGTGTAATTACAAAGCTGACATTTAAACAGGACCAGCCATATTTCATCCCTCTCCAGCCCAGCACCAGACCCAAAGTGTACCACGGACCAAGTCAACGGTTTTTATTTTTCAATAAGAAGAAAAGGAAAATCAATAAGAGGTAAAAATGCATTCTAATGCCTCGTTAATGGGTCTGGGTATTAATTATTCAGCGGCGCCCATTTTATCTGCTCATTAAAGTGGCAGCTGGGAGGAGAAATATGCAGCATTGTGCTGCAATGGCCAGGATCATTACCACAATCTCCTCTTCACAATGCAGGACGAGCGCACGCACGCACACACAGTACCAGAGCACTGATGGAACACACGTTTTGGTCACTCTCATCTCCTGTGTTTTGATACTGTTTGTGTGCATGTGCATTCCTGTATCTGTATGGGAGAGTGTGTGTTTGTTGTTTTTTGTACGTAAGCGTTATATATAATAGATCAATCTTTGATATACCGATGCATATCTCTACATAACACTGTCTCCACAACCCCCTCCATCTAGCCCAGGACATCTTTAATGCAGGAATGGCAGTGTTGGAGGGGAAATTAAAATTCCTCTTTGGCCCACTGTCGACCTGCGTAAGCAGCGTGATCTGTCAGTAAGGCTGCGTGACAGGATTTCTAATGACACTGCAGCCGTCCTGGGCACAAATTGCTTTGACTTGATTTATTTCTCCTTCTTATACCACCACCATCCCCCTTCACCACACTGCCATTCAAGCACAAAGCCAAGCAACACACACATGTACACACACACTCACACATGCTGAAATCTCCTCTCCAGTACCATGCCAGTGGCAGAGAACATCTGTCTTTCGGTCCCCCTGCCACACAGCGTTAGAGTCAGGGTAGGTCGCTCACTCGAGCGGCCTGTCTGGGAAGGCCTCTGGGCAGAGCTGGCTGTGGTGGGGCGTCCAAGCGGAAACTTGTCCTGCGGTTCATCCTGCCTGCCCCTCTCCCTTTATGTGTTTGGGAATGGGGATGGTGGACATGGACAGGCATGGGGATGAACTGGAGTGGACCCGGATCAGGGGTCACTAGGGCCTCAAAAACATGCAAGGTCTCCTAGGCTATTCTGGTGTTGGTTCTGTCAGAGTGTATCTATGTTTGTGTTTCTCTCGGGCAATGCTGAAACTGCCCTGAAAATGATGCTGCCGTGTGCTCAGTCACTGTTTGACCAGTTTTAATCTCTGCATTTAGACTGTTTAAATTGTTTCAGTTCAGTTAAGTTGCTATTTATCTAACCAACGTGGAATCCTATCAGAGCAAGCAGCCAGGCGCCTGTCAGTCAGGCTGCAGATAGCTCGCTCATGCAAGAACAGCGACAGATAAGGAGGGAGAAAATGCTATTTAATCAGAAGGGGGAGGAGGAGGAGGAAGAGGGAGGCTGAGCGCTGGGGAGGCAGGTGTGCTTTAAGGACATTTTAGTTCCACTTTCAGGGTCTCCCTCTATCTCCATTTCTCTTTCCCTCCCACTCTCCTCTCCCTCCATCTCTCTTTGCCCTTTACCTCTGTACAGGCAGAAGTGGGTGAGGTATTTATCATCTTTATTCCTGGAAGTTTGAGGGCCCTGCGTGGACCTGATAAATGGGGCAGGCAGTGATGTGCAGCCACCTCGGGGGTGGGGGGGGGGAAACGAGACAGCTATTTAGTGGCTGAACAAGACACATCACTTTTCTTTGATTGTTTTCCAACCGCATGGAGGAGGATAAAACAGAGCCGAGGCAATCTAAGAGGGGGGGGGGGGGGGGGATCAACAGGAGTACTATCGTTTCCCAGAAAGGAAACCACAAATAGGCCCAGGATGGGCCAATATCCATATATACTGGAAAATTGCCTTGGGTATCACCATGTTGACAAATCTTTTTCACTTTGACAATGATTACTCTGTTATAGCACACATAAAGCATTTAGACAGCCTCCCTACCAATGAGACCACTATCTCTGGGAGCAGAAGGGCTGCAGGAGGTAGCAGGAAGTGTTTTCAGGCCCAGGGCAAGGGCACTCATAGTCAGGGCCCATCCGTGTGTGTGCGTTTCTGTCGCTGTGTGTTTCTGTCTGTGTGTTAAGGTTGTTATAGTAATCAAAAACAAAAACTGAAAGGAAAACGAATCATGACTATATACAGTGCCTTGCGAAAGTATTCGGCCCCCTTGAACTTTGCGACCTTTTGCCACATTTCAGGCTTCAAACATAAAGATGTAAAACTGTATTTTTTTGTGAAGTTTCAACAACAAGTGGGACACAATCATGAAGTGGAACGACATTTATTGGATAATTCAAACTTTTTTAACAAATCAAAAACGGAAAAATGGGGCGTGCAAAATTATTCAGCCCCTTTACTTTCAGTGCAGCAAACTCTCTCCAGAAGTTCAGTGAGGATCTCTGAATGATCCAATGTTGACCTAAATGACTAATGATGATAAATACAATCCACCTGTGTGTAATCAAGTCTCCGTATAAATGCACCTGCACTGTGATAGTCTCAGAGGTCCGTTAAAAGCGCAGAGAGCATCATGAAGAACAAGGAACACACCAGGCAGGTCCGAGATACTGTTGTGAAGAAGTTTAAAGCCGGATTTGGATACAAAAATATTTCCCAAGCTTTAAACATCCCAAGGAGCACTGTGCAAGCGATAATATTGAAATGGAAGGAGTATCAGACCACTGCAAATCTACCAAGACCTGGCCGTCCCTCTAAACTTTCAGCTCATCCAAGGAGAAGACTGATCAGAGATGCAGCCAAGAGGCCCATGATCACTCTGGATGAACTGCAGAGATCTACAGCTGAGGTGGGAGACTCTGTCCATAGGACAACAATCAGTCGTATATTGCACAAATCTGGCCTTTATGGAAGAGTGGCAAGAAGAAAGCCATTTCTTAAAGATATCCATAAAAAGTGTTGTTTAAAGTTTGCCACAAGCCACCTGGGAGACACACCAAACATGTGGAAGAAGGTGCTCTGGTCAGATGAAACCAAAATTGAACTTTTTGGCAACAATGCAAAACGTTATGTTTGGCGTAAAAGCAACACAGCTGAACACACCATCCCCACTGTCAAACATGGTGGTGGCAGCATCATGGTTTGGGCCTGCTTTTCTTCAGCAGGGACAGGGAAGATGGTTAAAATTGATGGGAAGATGGATGGAGCCAAATACAGGACCATTCTGGAAGAAAACCTGATGGAGTCTGCAAAAGACCTGAGACTGGGACGGAGATTTGTCTTCCAACAAGACAATGATCCAAAACATAAAGCAAAATCTACAATGGAATGGTTCAAAAATAAACATATCCAGGTGTTAGAATGGCCAAGTCAAAGTCCAGACCTGAATCCAATCGAGAATCTGTGGAAAAATTGAAAACTGCTGTTCACAAATGCTCTCCATCCAACCTCACTGAGCTTGAGCTGTTTTGCAAGGAGGAATGGGAAAAAATGTCAGTCTCTCGATGTGCAAAACTGATAGAGACATACCCCAAGCGACTTACAGCTGTAATCGCAGCAAAAGGTGGCGCTACAAAGTATTAACTTAAGGGGGCTGAATAATTTTGCACGCCCAATTTTTCTGTTTTTGATTTGTTAAAAAAGTTTGAAATATCCAATAAATGTCGTTCCACTTCATGATTGTGTCCCACTTGTTGTTGATTCTTCACAAAAAAATACAGTTTTATATCTTTATGTTTGAAGCCTGAAATGTGGCAAAAGGTCGCAAAGTTCAAGGGGGCCGAATACTTTCGCAAGGCACTGTAGTAAACTGAAATAAAATAATTAACAACCTGTTTGAAAAACTGTACTGAAACTATGAACTTTGACTCCAAAACGAACAAAAATCATGAATTATGTTTATGTCATGTTTTTGGGGTGGGACAAAAATCTAATTGGGTATTTGTGGGCAGAACTGAAAAAGCGTGTGCGAGCAAGGAGGTCAACAAACCTGACTGTTACACCAGCTCTGTCAGGACCCGAAACGTTTGACCCAAGTTAAACCATATAAAGGCAATGCTACCAAATACTAACTGAGTGTATGTAAACTTCTGACCCACTGGGAATGTGTTGAAAGAAATAAACGCTGAAATAAATCATTCTCTCTACTATTATTCTGACATTTCACATTCTTAAAATAAAATGTCTCAAACTGTAGGCTATTACACCACGTTTTATCATTACCGCATGTCAGATGCATGAAAAATGTGGAAATGGACTTGAAAACAGGTGGAATTGCCTACACTCCAAAATACGATGTGGTTCCGCAAGAACACTGACATTTTTCCAAGGCAGAGACGAGTGGCGACAGAGTGACAGCAGTTGACGCATAAATTCTGGCCTAATGACAATAACCATGTCATTACACTTTTTGGTGTTTTGTGTATGTCTCTTTCCATTCACCACTGTTTGGAGGCTGGAAATATGCTGTGAGTGTCCATGAGGCCCATGAGGTCTCTTAAATTGCACATAAATCAGACACACTGTACACAAACAGTGGTGTAAAGTACTTAAGTAAAAATACTTTAAAGTACTACTTAAGTAGTTTTTGGCCATATCTGTATTTCACTTAACTATTTATATTTTTGGCAACTTTTATTTTTACTGCACTACATTCCTACAGAAAGTTGTGTGCGTTTTTATTATGTTTTCCCTGACAACCAAAAGTACTCGTTACATTTTGAATGCTTAGCAGGACAGGAAAATGGTCCAATTCACACACTTATCAAGATAACATCCCTGGTCATCCCTACTGCCTCTGATCTGGCTCACTAAATAAAAAAATGTGTGCAGTCTGTTTTTCTTAATATAAGGAATTGTAAATGTTTCTTTTTTTTTTATTTTGATACTTAGTCTATTTTAGCAACTACATTTACTTTTGATACTTAAGTGTATTTAAAACCAAATACTTAAAAACTTTTACTTGCATAGTATTTTACTGGGTGACTTTCACTTTTACTTGAGTGCTTTTTCCACCACTGCACATAAATCACAACAAAGTTCCTGTTTCTGTCATGTCTTAGGCCACCTTCATGTAGGTCAAACACACCCTAATGATTGGTGGATAACAGAACCTCCCACAATGCAGGAAATGGCTGCAGGATGAATGCGGTGTTCAAAATAACTTATGTAGAATATAGTACAAATAACGAAAAACCCTTGAATGAGTAGGTGTGTCCAAACTATTGACTGGTACTGTAGATATCTAAACTAAGTGTTATGATAACTAAATGTATTAACAGGTCCATATAAAATAAACAACCCTTTACATAATACCATAGACGCAGTGTTCTGCTAATACAACAATGTGCACCGTTCATCTTTCATTGTCATTCCCAGCCGATACAGGTACTGTGCTTGTCTGCATTTGTTCTGGTGGTAACGGGGCTACCTTGGCAAACCAACTTGGTCTCAAAATATTTTATGTTATTCTGTACGTAAATCTGAGATATCCCATATAGTATGATATGTTACATTTCGTGTGGTATGTATTAATTTGTTGATGTCCAACATCCATTTCGTATAATATGTTACTAATTACAATTTGTACAATATGTTACGATTTTGCTAAACGTATGCCGTGTTACGAATACCAATTTGTTGTTCTTAACTCTAGCTAGGTGGCTAACATTAGCTAGGCGGCTAACATTACCTAGGCGTGGGGTTAGGGTTAATGTTAGGAGTTAGGTTAAAGTTAGGGGAAGGGTTAGCTAAAATGCTAAAGTTGTCCGTGACGAGATTCTAACATGCAACCTTTGGGTTGCTATGCGTTCGCTTTATATACCCACCCACCCTCCCTGACCAACCACCCCCCGTTTGTTTTTGCCTTAAATTAGGTAACCTTCTGTTTTATGTAACCATACCAAATCACACTAATTTGAGTGTCCCGGATTTACGTTTACTAAGTTATGTCTAGTCTTTGAGACCAGGCAGGGCAAACATGTCAGAGTGGTCATACCTACAGTTGAAGTCGGAAGTTTACATAAACTTAGGTTGGATCCATTAAAACTCGTTTTTCAACCACTCCACAAATTTCTTGTAACAAACTATAGTTTTGGCAAGTCGGTTAGGGCATCTACTTTGTATATGGCACAAGTAATCTTTCCAACAATTGTTAACAGACAGATTGTTTCACTTATAACTCACTGTATCACAATTACAGTGGGTCAGAAGTTTACATACACTAAGTTGACTGTGCCTTTAAACAGCTTGGAAAATTCCAGAATATGATGTAATGGCTTTAGAAACTTCTGATAGGTTAATTGACATCATTTGAGTCAATTGGAGGTGTACCTGTGGATGTATTTCAAGGCCTACCTTCAAACTCAAATGATGTCAATTAGCTTGACATCACGGGGAAATCAGCCAAGACCTCAGAAAATTAATTGTTGACGTCCACAAGTCTGGTTCATCCTCGGGAGCAATTTCCAAACGCCTAAAGGTACCACGTTCATCTGTACAAACAATAGTACGCAAGTATAAACACCATGGGACCATGCAGCCGTCATACCGTTCAGGAAGGAGACGTGTTCTGTCTACTAAGGATGAAGGTAGTTTGGTGTGAAAAGTGCAACTCAATCCCAGAACAACAGCAAAGGAACTTGTGAAGATGCTGGAGGAAACAGGTACAAAAGTATCTTTATCCACAGTAAAACAAGTCCTATATCGACATAACCTGAAAGGCCGCTCAGTAAGGAAGAAGCCACTGATCCAAAACTGCCATAAAAAGCCAGACTACGGTTTGCAACTGCACATGGGGACAAAGATCGTACTTTTTGGAGAAATGTCCTCTGGTCTGATGAAACAAAAATAGAACTGTTTGGCCATAATGACCATTTTTATGTTTGGAGGAAAAAGGGGGAGGCTTGCAAGTCGAAGAACACCATCCCAACCGTGAAGCACGGGGGTGGCAGCAACATGTTGTGGGGGTGCTTTGCTGCAGGAGGGACTGGTGCACACAACTTATTGTGGGAAGCTTGTGGAAGGCTACCTGAAACGTTAAACAATTTAAAGGCAATGCTATCAAATACTAATTGAGTGTATGTAAACTTCTGACCCACTGGGAATGCGATGAAAGAAAGAAAAGCTGAAATAAATCATTCTCTCTACTATTGTTCTGACATTTCACATTCTTAACATAAAGTGGTGATCCTAACTGACCTAAGACGGGGAATGTTTACTAGGATTAAATGTCAGGAATTGTGAAAAACTGAGTTTAAATATATTTGGCTAAGGTGTATGTAAACTTCCGACTTCAACTGTACCTGTGTTGAGTCCCACATACAACCGCAGTTCCCTGATTCAGTATACACGGGGTTTCTCCCTCCCCACATTGACTGATATCATTCAATAATAAAAGTTGTGTCTGGTAAAATTTTAATGCAGAGTGAGAGCTCTCTCTCCATTCAGAGACATCAGTGTCAAGCCTGTCTGTCAGCTGTGCTGGCTCTATACATGTTTCTGTGAACACAGTCACTGTTCTATTACCATTGGCAGTTAGGATAGGTATGGTAATATCTGACACACAAACAGGTACTATATTGAAGTTTGAACAGGTCAGACTAAACCTACCTAATTATGTTCTCCTATTCGACAATCGTTTGTAAGCAGGAAATTGGTGAGGTCTTTGCCAGAACCATAGAAGCGTAAATCAGCTCCTGGCCCCTCATCAAAGATACTACTGGTCTCTCTCTCTCACACTCATACACACTCTCTCTCTGTATGTCACTGTCACTCTCTCTCTCTCTCACTCACACACACACACACACACACACACACACACACACACACACACACACACACACACACACACACACACACACACACACACACACACACACACACACACACACACACACACACACACACAGAGAGAGAGCACTGATTACATGATCAATGTTGGTTATGATTGACCTGGTTGACACAACCTGATCGCTGCAGTCACCTTTCTATTTAACTTCAGATGTCATAAAATGTGAAGTGAAATAGAATGGTGAACACAGCGATCAGACTGGTTCCACCAGGCTAGGTTATGCCCTGGACATTACATGCATCTAAGAAGTAGAACATAAGCAACAAGTAATGTCAGTTTACATATATTAGGTTTCACAATTGGGCTATCAAATGTATCAAAGTAATGAAGACAGTTACCTTCTGTATTTGAACAAATGGTGAACCTGTGAAAGCTGTTGCCACTGACAGGTGAAGGTTGCTGGGCGGATACTTGCCAACATGTTCCATTCATAGGAATCCTCACAGTGAGGGCATGTCTGCATGATGCTGGTCTTCTCTATAATGCACGTTTGGCTGTAAACTGGACATCTCTCAAACAACTGCAGCAGGCAATCTTTTATTATTACATTTTTTTAACCCTTTTTCTCCCCAATCCTTGTGAAATCCAATTGGTAGTTACAGCCTTGTCCCATCGCTGCAACTCCCGTACGGACTCAGGAGAGGTGAAACACGACCCTGACAAGCCGCACTGCTTCTTGACACACTGCCTGCTTAACCAGAAACCAGCCACACCAATGTGTAGGAGGAAACACCAGGTCTCCCGGTCACGGACGGCTGCGACACAGCCCGGGATCGAACCCAGATCTGTAGTGACTCCTCTAGCACTGTGATGCAGTGCCTTAGACCGCTGCGCCACTCGGGAGGCCCTGCAGCAGGCAATCTAACAAAGGTGGTGTTGACTGGGAGGGCCTGTGACAAGGTGATATAATAGGCAGCCAAGTGGTAAATTGCATTTTGTTCTAAAGAAAGGACAAAGCTTTTTGCTAATGCACTTCACAACCAAAATGACTCTAGTCATTTGTGTCTGCTTGGCTGGGGAATTAGCCTACTATTTTAACACACATTACCTTTCATTGTTGATGAAGCCATCTGTGTAATCAGGGCATTAACTCAGGTCACTATCAGAGGCCTCATGATTGCGTGTGCTTTTAATAGAAGTCGAGGGAGACTTTCATAGGAGTTAAGGGTACTGGCAAACTTTTATTTTGAGGTCTGGCCTGACAAGCTGTGAAAATAGCAAGTGAACAGTAAATTAAAGAATTTTAGGAGGTTGCTAAACCATTGCAATCACATTGCCGGACATGATATGATGCCCACCTTTGCTTCCTCTGGGATCAGTTCATGACCAGGAGGTCGATCTGGCACCCAACTGTGCACTTTGTTTCACAGAAAAACAGGGTTGACAATTGTCATCATCCCTCAGTTATAAACATAGCTTGAGAAATAACGTAACCTAATTTGGAAGCTAATTCTATGCTTTACAGATGTAGACCGATTTGTTCCAGATTGGATTAGATTCAGGCCGGTGACGTCGTTACACTATGCAACCAACTGTGACATGTTTTGCTATGGCCCTGGGTTGGTTTGAGTTTGTTGCTGCTAGGTAGTAGTACACTGTTGTCGCCATACATGAGTTATCTAGTACCACCATAGCACAATCACGACAAAAGGTTTTCCTACCAGTTATTTGCCTTCTTTTGAAATGTTATCGTGTTTCCAAGCCAAATCCGAGTTTTATTGAGGTAGGCTACCAGTCTAGCTAATGTCAGCTATGCTAGTGATGTTAGTGATAATGATTATCAATATACATAACCATCAGTCTATGGTCTAACTACTGCTATATTCACCACCACTGGGGACCAACAAACTCCAACCACCTATTCCATGTGATAGGTTCCTTCGGCAGGGCATGCCATAGTTCTTGGATATGTATCCTTCTGGAAGCATGCACTGCATGATCAACCTGTATAGAGGGCTTTTCAGTTTCAAATGGCCGTGATCATGTCCCATTCAGGGACGTGAAGTGGGGCGGAGGGGGCGATTTGTTGACATAATTGTAACCAAACGCAACCTTAATTTACTAATTGTGACGCACTCAGGTTCCAAATTCCATTTTAGACGAGACTGACTTTGTGACCAAAATGATCATATTTACACTTTGTACTCAATTTTGACACTAGAATAAATGTTTCTGACTCATATCGATGCCACATGGGCCGTTTTCAAAGGGATTAGTTGGTTGTTAGGGGCAGTCACTCCTTAAACCTAACCTATCCTATGGCCTGACCCATCACCTTATGCATTACTGCCCCACAGTGGCAAAAAGTGACATTCCTAGCTTCCCACGCATAGGTTTCTTTCTGTCCCTAATACAAAAACTACACTGAACAAAAATATAAACACAACATATAAAGTGCTGGTCCCATGTTTCATGAGCCGAAATAAAAGATCCCAGGAATTTTTCATACACACAAAAAGCTTATTTCTCTAAAATGCTGGGTACAAATTTGTAGTGGTGTAAAGTACTTAAGTAAAAATATTTAAAAGTACTACTTAAATATTATTTTATTTTTTTTTGGGGGGGGGGGGGGGGTATCTGTACTTTACTATTTATTTTTATGACAATTTTTACTTTACTACATTCCTAAAGAAAATAATGTACTCCATACATTTTCCCTGACACCCAGAATTACTCGATACATTTTGAATGCTTAGCAGGACAGGAAAATGGTGCAATTCACGTACTATCAAGATAACATGAGGTCATCCCTAGTGCCTCTGATCTGACGGACTCACTAAACACAAAAACCCTGGCTATCCATACATTATTAAAACAAGAAAATGGTGCCGTCTGCTTTGCTTAATCGGAAGGAATTTGAAATGATTTATACTTTTACTTTTGAAGTATAATTTAGCAATTACATTTACTTTTGATACTTAAGTATATTTAAAACCAAATACTTTTAGACTTTTACTCAAGTAGTGTTTTACTGGGTGACTTTCACTTTTACTTAACTTTCTATTATGTTATCTATACTTTCACTCAAGTATCACAATTGGGTGCTTTTTCCACCACTGCAAATTTGATAACATCCCTGTTAGTGAGCATTTTATTATTTGTCAAGATAATCCATCCACCTGACAGGTGTGGCATATCAAGAAGCACCTTGTGCTGGGGACAATTAAAGGCCACTCTAAAATTAGCAGTTTTGTCACAACACAATACCACAGATGTGGGGCCTGGCTCCAAGTGGGTGAGCCTATGCCCACCCAGGCCCACCCATCACTGCGCCTCTGCCCAGTCATGTGAAATCCATAGATTAGGGCCTAATGAATTTATTTCAAATGACATTTCCTTATATGGACTGTAACTCAGCAAAATCTTTGAAATTGTTGCATTTATATTTTTGTTCAGTATAAAACTGAATTTATTTTAATTTTATTTTAATCTAACCTTTATTTAACTAGGCAAGTCAGTTAAGAACAAATTCTTATTTACAATGACGACCTACCCAAAGGCAAAAGGCCTCCAGCGGGGATGGGGTCTAGGGTTTAAAAAAAATATATATATAAATATAGGACAAAACACACATCGCTACATTTATTTTACCTTTATATAACTAGGCAAGTCAGTTAAGAACAAATTCTTATTTTCAATGACGACCTAAGAACAGTGGGTTAACTGCCTTGTTCATGGACAGAACGACACATGACCACACAGCATGGTAGCAACACAACATGACAACAACATGGTTGTAAAACTGAAACTAATGTAAATAATATAAAAACAACTGAAATGTTTTATTCAACTTAAATGCACACGCCAGTAGAAAACCACTTTTTCAAGTTGAAAGACGATGGCCAGAGTTGCTTTAAGTCAATAAGTCATAGTTTTCGTCAAAGTATGATATATTTGGGCTCGAACTGACAAATCCGAACTGCCCACTCCGTGCAACTCCGTGTGAATGTGTTAGTTAGAAACCAGATAAAGAAAAAGTACTTGCAAACGTAAATTCAATACTTGTCATACTTGAGTAAAAGTAAAGATTACTAGAAAATGACTCGAGTGAAAGTCATCCAGTAAAATACTACTTGAGTAAGTCTAAAAGTATTTGGTTTTAAATATACTTAAGTATCAAAAGTAAGTGGAATTGCTAAAATTGACTTAAGTATCAAAAGTAAAAATCATTTCAACTTCCTCATATTTCGCAAACCAGACGGTACAATTTTCTTGTTTTTATTTAATTTAAGGATAGCCAGGAGCACACTTACAAATGAAACGTTTGTGTTTAGTGAGTCCGCCAGATCAGAGGCAGTAGGGATGACCAGGGATGTTCTCTTGATAAGTATGTGAATTGGACCATTTTCCTGTCAAAATGTAATGAGTACTTTTGGGTGTCAGGGAAAATGTATGGAGTAGAAAGTACATTATTTTCTTTATGAATGAAGTGAAGTAAAAAAGTTGCCAACAATATAAATAGTAAAGTAAAGTACAGACACCCCCAAAAACGACTTAAGTAGTACTTTAAAGTATTTTTACTTAAGTACTTTACAACACTGCTTATGTCACGATCATGAGCAAAGTCATTGTAGTCTATCATTTCACTTCCCCTATGAAAACCATGAGCACGGGCTGACTTGGCTTTGCTGTACAGCAGCCGAAGCCTGCCAGCAGCCTACCAAAGGTTGCACCCTGCCCATTACAATGTAAAAAAAACACATACCAGCCATCTGTCAATAGTTATTCTTATCCACATTAGCGGAGCTTCACCCTATTCTTTCTAACTATTTCTATGTCGGATTTGCGGCCGCAATTTATGGAAGATTCCAAAACTTGAGATAACAATAGATGGCGAAGTCATCTAGGCCAGTGGTTTCCATCATGTCATGCCCTGATCTGTTTCACCTGTCTTGGTGATAGTCTCCACCCACCTCCAAGTGTCTCCTGTTTTCCCCATTAGTCCCCGGTGCATTTATCCCTGTGTTCCCTGTCTCTCTTTGCCAGTTCGTCTTGTTTTGCCAAGTCAACCAGTGTTTCTCCTAGCTCCTATTTTCCCAGTCTCAGTTTTTTTTCTTAGCCCTCCTGGTTTTGACCCTTGTCTGTCCTGACGCTGAATCTGCCTGCCTGACCACTCTATCTGTTCTGACCTCGAGCCTGCCTATCGCCTGGCACTGTTTGGACTCTGACCTGGTTTATGAACTCTCGCCTGTCCCCAACCTGCCTTTTGCATACACCTTTTGTTGGTGTAATAAATATTGGGAGCTCAACCATCTGCCTCCTGTGTCTGCATTTGGGTCTGGCCTTGTGCCCTTATACATCTGTGTCGAAGTTTTCCCCAAATCAATGCTTATGACAAATCCAGCTCCAGAATCAGCCATAGCCAGCTGGCTAATCTTTTGAATGCGGTGTACAACAGCAACTGCAGATAACATTTGCTAGTTAGATAAGGTTAGCAAGATAGCTAGCTGTACTGACAGCGCCCTATTTGTTGATGTTTATCAACGCCATGTGGAAATTCTTAGACCCAATTGGTGAATATGTATAAGTAGCCTTTGTCATTCATCAGAGAGGCAGAACCTAAATGTGCATTTCATCTCTAGGACAGGAAATGATGTTGAAATAGTGGCAGCAACTTCCTTTGAGGTGGGGGGTCCTTTTAAGATGACGTCTGGCATCTTAGGCACAAAAAACGTTTAACATTTTGTATGAATTGGATTCGTAACATATACCAAAAAATAAATAATAATGATACGTTTCCAATACAAATCTTCAAACTATAAGAAGAAAAAAAATATATATATATATTAAAATAATAACCTTGCTTTGTATGTCTGTGTGTGTGTGTGTGTGTGTGTGTGTGTATGGTTATTGATGAAAAGCTGTGTGAGCTTAACAGTACATGAATAAACCCTCTGTCAACCATATCACAATATGAAAGTTAGATGGGTAGGTCGCAGTAGAATGAGGTCTAGAATGAAGACCTCTCCTCCCCTCCTTTCCAGAAGACGCACATTTCTGCCTCAGAATACCCCTGAGCTGTCTAGGCTTGGTGGTGTGATAGTTGACCAAATATTGGTTAACATCTAAAACACCACATGAATGTGAATTGTCCTAGACAAGGACGTGACCCATGCACTGCTGCAGAGGAGCATGATAACAGCATGTACATTGACACGCTACACTGCACCTTTCCAACATGCATGATGCATGGGCTCATTTATTTCAACATGCATGTTGAGACAGAGATGTTGTGCGCTCCGGTAGGCATATATACGCTACATGCGGCTACAAACACATTATCAGGGCAAATGTGTGTCTCTATCCCAGGCTCACATGTAATGAGTTACCAATGCCCTGTACACTGAAGGAGGGGCTCTGCATGTGTTCTGTGTGATTGACACTACTTCCTTTACCCCCCTGTGGTTGGTGCTGGGGGCAGTTCACTGGGGCAGTCTCAGCCTTAGTTGAATAACACAGACATATGCCCTTCAGCTGTCATTGGTATATGGGCCTTCCTGTTATTTAGGACACAGACTTACCATTTATTCACGTTGTTTTAAAAGCCTAGGACTAATATCAGAAAAGCTGGTATCAGTGTGATTTTGAATTATTATTATTTTTTTACCTAAGTACTGTAAACTGAATGGCAGAGGAACTATTCTAGCATGAATGTAAATGTTTTTGGACAGATAGAGAGGGAAATAGGGAGAAATAGAACATGAGAGGGGAGAGTAGTAGGGGTTAAAGGCGAGCGCGAGCAGCCGCGTTGGAGCATAGAGGAGATGAGTTCGGAGCGACAGGAAAAAGACGGAAGCTGCCCGTGTCCCCATGTCTCCCCCAGTGCAGATGAGCATATGTGGGATGACAACATGACATTGCCGGTGGAGTGAGAGAGCGAGGAGAGGAGGCGAGGAGTGGAGCCTCCCTGGCCCTGATGTCCCGTGCTCTGACAGCTGATGGAGGAGATTAGGCTCACGCTCGCTGGCAACTGTCAACCCCAAAAAGCCGCTCGCTGCCCCCTTCACCTGCCCTGCAGCGAGATGGGAGGGGTGTGCACTGACCCCCAAACTGTCTTCTGTCTCCCCATTTCAGAATGCAGGCAGCCACACACTTACAGTGCCTTCAGAAAGTATTCACACACCTAGACTTATTCCACATTGTGTTACGGTCTGAATTCAAAATGGATTAAATAGAGGATTTTTTTTCACAATACCCCATAATAATTTTAGCACATTTATTGAAAATTATATACAGAAATCTCATTTACATAATTATTCACACCCCTAAGTCAATGCTTTGTAGAAGCACCTTCTGTGAGTCTTTCTGGGTAAGAACTTTCCTACATTTGCCCATTATTCTCTTCCAAGTTCATCAAACTCTGTCAAATTGGTTGAGGATCATTGCTAGACAACCATTTTCAGATATTGCCATAGATTGAGGTAGATTTAAGTCAAAAATGTTACTCGGCCCCCCAGGAACATTCACTGTCTTTTTGGTAAGCAGCTTGTTTAGATTTGGCCTCGTGTTTTAGTTTACTGTCCTGCTGAAAGGTGAATTCAACTGTCTAGTGGAAAGCACATTAAACCAGGTTTGCCTGCGCTTAGCTCCATTCCATTTGTCATGACTTCCTCAACTCTCCTTGTTGTGGCGACGTTCGGCGGTCGACGTCACCGGTCTTCTAGCCATCGCCGATCCACCTTTCATTTTCCATTTGTTTTGTCTTGTCTTCCCACACACCTGGTTTCAATTCCATCATTACATGTTGTGTATTTAACCCTCTGTTCCCCCCCATGTCCTTGTCCGGTATTATTTATTGTAAGTGCTTGTGCACGTTATGTCTGGTGTGCGTCGGGTTATGTACCCATTTATTGATTGTTCTGTTTTCCGGTGGGCTTTTATTATTAAACTGTGCCGTTGGAAACACAGTGTTTGCTCTCCTGCGTCTGACTTCTCTGCCGCCAGTACGCACCCCTTACACCATTTCTTTTTAATCCTGAAAAACTCCCCAGACTTTAACGATTACAAGCATACACATAACATGATGCAGCCACCACTATACTTGAACATATGGAAAGGAGTACTCAGTAATGTGTTGTATTGGATTTGCGCCGAACATAACACTTTGTATTCAGGACAAAAAGTGAATTGCTTTGTCAATTTTTTTGCAGTATTACTTTAATGCCTTCCTTCTTTTAACTGTCAATTAGGTTAGTATTATGGAGTAACTACAATGTTGTTGATCCATCCTCAGTTCTCCTATCACAGCCATTAAACTCTAACTGTTTTAAAGTCACCATTGGCCTCATGGTGAAATCTCGGAGCGGTTTCCTTTCTCTCCGGCAACTGAGTTATGAAGGACACCTGTAGCTTTGTAGTGACGAGGTATATTGAAACACCATCCAAAGTGCAATTAATTACTTTACCATGCTCAAAGGGATATTCAATGTCTGCTTTTTTTTTTTACCCATCTACCAATAGGTGCCCTTCTTTGCAAGGCATATGAAAACCTCCCTGGTCTTTGTGGTTGAATCTGTGTTTGAAATTCACTGCTCGACTGAGGTAGCTTACAGATAATTGTATGTGTGGTGTACAGAGATACAGGTAGAGGTAGTCTTTCAAAAATCATGTTAAACACTATTATTGCACATGCAACTTATGTGACTTTTTACTCCTTAACTTATTTTGCCTTAACAAAGGGGTTGAATACCTATATACCTAAGACATTTCAACTAGTAATTTATAAACATTTCTACGAACAAACATAATTCAACTTTGACATTATGGGTTATTGTGTGTAGGCCAGTGACCCAAAAAAATCTCAATTTAATCAATTTTAAATTCTGGTTGTAACAACAAAAAGTGGAAATAGTCAAGGGGTGTGCATACTTTGTGAAGGCACTGTATACAATTGTAAACTGGGGGGTTCGAGCCCTGAACTCTGATTGGCTGACAGCCGTGGTATATCAGACCATATACCACGGACATGACAACTTTTCTTTTTACTGCTCTAATGACGTTGGTAACCAGTTTATAAAAGCAATAAGGCACCTCGGGGGTTTGTTGTATATGGCCAATATACCACGGTTAAGGGCTGTATCCAGGCACTCTGTGTTGCGTCGGTGAAGGGCTAGAATTTAGGGCTATAGGGTAACTATGAGCACTGGGGGAAAATTGATGCAATAGTTGTCAATTCACTCACAGAGCGGAGGCCAATGTTCGTTCATTTGTCTCTTTCTGAGCAGGGTTAGTTTGTTCAGCTCTACCCGAACAGGGTTCGGTTCTTCCTTCCGAACAGGGGTCATTAGGTTCAGTGGTCAATGGCAGGTCGCCGGCTGTCTCTCGCTACACACTAGCCCGGCTGCGTGGTAGCGTTGGGTGTAACCTCTCGCAGCTGCGTCGGACATGTAGTGTGTAGTCGCGGGGACACAAAACATACAATTAGAGGATGTACTGGCCACTGGAAACATGCACTTTCCTTTAGTAGTGCTATGGAGAGCGTTAAGAGTTGAGCTCTTGGTAGCCTGGATTGTTTGCTGCTTGCTTCGTTTGCTGTTGGCTGCTTGCTTGTCTGTCTCTCAATTTGTGCCGGGCCTGCTGGGTTGTAGTGTTGGATGTAGCCTCTCGTAGTTTCCCCTGTGTCTGTAGTCATGGGGGACACAAAACATCCAATTACAGAATGTACTGCCTAACAATTGGAGTCACACTCAGACGTTTGAAACAATCACTTTCCTTTAGTAGTGCTATAGAGAGCGTTGTGATTTGTGTCTTTTTCCCACAGCAGGCGGAGAGGAGCAGCAGCAGCAAAACGATGTGGACGTCCATAAGTTGAGAGGTCCCCGGTCCGAATGACACCTGAAGGTAAGTTCCAGTTCCTTTTAACTCTAGTTCTGAGCCCGTATAGCAATTCATTTGGGGAGGGAGGAGGTGTTAGGGAATTGGCACAAGCTGTCTCCAGTCAATGTAGTTCATGTCTATCTGGGAGATTACAGTACACCATGAGAGTGAGCAAATAGTTAATGCAATTCAATTTCACATGTGAGGATGTCAGAAATTAGGTGGATGCAATCATTGTAACACACAGCTCACTTGAGTGAAAGGCTCTTGTAAATAGAGATGATGGCAAAATAACAAGGCATGCTGATAATATAAATATAAGGTAAAATGGCAGTCTCTAGTCTCGCAAGAACCAGTGACTGATGACACACACACGCACGCACACACGCAAGCACACACACACACACACGCACGCAAGCACGCACGCACGCACGCACGCACGCACACACACACACACACACACACACACACACACACACACACACACACACACACACACACATTTCTATTACAGCATATTAGATGACTGTCATTCATATTCCATTCACCCAGCTCAATGTAACATCGACAGGTTTAGGCTACTACATGATACTCTATTTTTCCCTATACCCATCATGAGGTTGCTACAATAATAATAAAAGTTTACAACATAGGTGCACAAGACAAGAGAAACATTTTAGTAATCAAGGTAACAGACAGTAACACATTCAATATCCAGTTTGGGTGGGAAACTTGTTCACGTGCTGCTGTGCGGTTTGTGGCTAACGTTCTTTGCTACCTGCCAACTTTACAGTTTTTACCCTTTTAATGACCAACTTTATTCATTCAACTTTTTCACTCCGGACACTTTATCTGGACATGGTTCTACATGACCTCCACCAGCCGAAGCTAAGTAGTAACATTAACATGATGCCTTCTAATTGCAGTCGCTGTACTCATAATATACAGGAGAACGATCGCCTTACGGCGAGGATAGCTGTGCTGCAAGGCCAGCTTCAGACGCAATCGTTAGGCAAGGGTAATTTAAGTGTAGAAAAGGATGAAACAGCGTCTGTGCCACCAGTAAGTACAGATAGTAATGTTAGTATAAATCCCCTCACACAGTCCCCGCAGCAGGGCAATTTTCTCATGGCTTCTGGAAGGATATGCTGTAGGAATGCTTAACCGGTGTCGCTCATTCAGCCGACAGAAACTTTCAAACGGTTCTCCCCATTAAGCAACTAGTCAGAATCAGAGTCTTCTCTGGTCTCTACTCCTCCCATTACGGGGTCTGAGATGCCGAAGCCTCCCACCATTAGCTCTGACAAATTGAACACCCTAGTCATTGGCTACTCCATTACCCATAGTATTAGACTTAAAAAGAATCATCCAGCGATCATACACTGTTTACTAGTGGGCAGGGCTACCGACGTTAAGGCTAATCTGAAGGTGGTGCTGGCTAAAGCTAAAACTGGCGAGTGTAGAGAGTATAGAGATATTGTTATCCACGTCGGCACCAACGATGTTAGGATGAAACAGTCAGAGGTCACCAAGCGCAACATAGCTTCAGCGTGTAAACCTCCTAAAAGATAGAATTTGTAGATAATTGGCTGTCTTTCTGGGACTCACCGACAAACAGGACCATGCCTGGCCTGTTGAGGAGTGACGGACTCCATCCTAGCTGGAGGGGTGCTCTCATCTTATCTACCAACATAGACAGGGCTCTAACTCCTCTAGCTCCACAATGAAATAGGGTGCAGGGCTACTTAATGTTAGATCCCTCACTTCCAAGGCAGTTATAGTCAATGAACTAATCACTGATCATAATCTTGATGTGATTGGCCTGACTGAAACATGGCTTAATCCTGATGAATTTACTGTTTTAAATGAGGCCTCTCCTCCTGGTTACACTAGTGACCATACCCCCTGCGCATCCCGCAAAGGCGGAGGTGTTGCTAACATTTACGATAGCAAATTTCAATTTACAAAAAAAATGGCTGCATTTTTGTCTTTTGAGCTTCTAGTCATGAAATCTATGCAGCCTACTCAATCACTTTTTATAGTTACTGTTTATAGGCCTCCTGGGCCGTATACAGCGTTCCTCACTGAGTTCCCTGAATTCCTACCGGACCTTGTAGTCATGGCAGATAATATAAACATTTTTGGTGACTTTAATATTCACATGGAAAAGTCCACAGACCCACTCCAAAAGGCTTTTGGAGCCATCATCGGCTCAGTGGATTTTGTCCAACATGTCTACGGACCTACTCACTGCCACAGTCATACTCTGGATCTAGTTTTGTCCCGTGGAATAAATATTGTGGACCTTAATGTTTTTCCTCATAATCCTGAACTACAGGACCACCATTTTATTACTTTTGCAATCACAACAAATAATCTGCTCACACCCCAACCAAGGATCATCAAAAGCCGTGCTATAAATTCTCGGACAACCCAAAGATTCCTAGATGCCCTTCCAGACTCCCTCCACCTACTTAAGGACGTCAGAGTACAAAAATTGGTTAACCACCTAACTGAGGAACTACATTTAACCTTGTGTAATACCCTGGATGCAGTCGCACCCCTAAAAACAAAACACATTTGTCATAAGAAACTAGCTCCCAGAGAATACCCAAGCCCTGAAGCAAGCTCCCAGAAAATTGGAACGGAAATGGCCCTACACTAAACTGAAAGTCTTCTGATTAGCTTGGGAAGACAGAACCGTGCAGTATCGAAGAGCCCTCACTGCTGCTCGATCATCCTGTTTCCAGCTTAATATAGGAGAATAAGAACAATCCAAAATGTATTTTTGATAATGTCACAAAGCTAACTAAAAAGCAGCATTCCCCAAGAGAGGATGGCTTTCACTTCAGCAGTGATAAATTCATTCATCTTTTGCCGAAAAGATCATGATCATTAGAAAGAAAATTACGGACTACTCTTTAAATCTGCGTATTTCTCCAAAGCTCAGTTGTCCTAAGTCTGCACAACTCTGCCAGGACCTAGGATCAAGGGAGACACTCAAGTTTTTTAATACTATATCTCTTGACACATTGATGAAAATAGTCTTGGCCTCTAAACCTTCAAGCTGCATACTGGACCCTATTCCAACTAAACTACTGAAAGAGCTGCATCCTGTGCTTGGCCCTCTTATGTTGAATATAATAAATAGTTCCCTATCCACCGGATGTGTACCAAACTCACTAAAAGTGGCAGTATTAAAGCCTCTCTTGAAAAAGCCAAACCTTGACCCAGAAAATATAAAAAACTATCGGCCTATATCGAATCTCCCATTCCTTTCAAAGTTTTTAGAAAAAGCTGTTGCGCAGCAACTCACTGCCTTCCTGAAGACAAACAATGTATACGAAATGCTTCAGTCTGGTTTTAGACCCCATCATAGCACTGAGACTGCACCCGTGAAGGTGGTAAATTACCTTTTAATGGCATCAGACCAAGGCTCTGTATCTGTCTTCGTGCTCCTAGACCTTAGTACTGCTTTTGATACCACATTATTTTGGAGAGATTGGAAACCCAAATTGGTTTACATGGAAAAGTTCTGGCTTGGTTTAGATCTTATCTGTCGGAAAGATATCAGTTTGTCTCTGTGGATGGTTTGTCTTCTGACAAATCAACTGTAAATGTTGGTGTTCCTCAAGGTTCCGTTTCAGGACCACTATTGTTTTCACTATATATTTTGCCTCTTGGTGATGTCATTCGGAAACATAATGTTAACTTTCACTGCTATGTGGACAATACACAGCTGTACATTTTGATGAAACATGGTGAAGCCCCAAAATTGCCCTCCCTGGAAGCCTGTGTTTCAGACATAAGTAAGTGGATGGCGGCAAATGTTTTACTTTTAAACTCGGACAAAACAGAGATGCTAGTTCTTGGTCCCAAGAAACAAAGAGATCTTCTGTTGGCTCTGACAATTAATCTTGATGGTTGTACAGTCATCTCAACTAAAACTGTGAAGGACATCTGCTTCACTCTGGACCCTGATCTCTCTTTTGACAAACATATCAAGGATATTTCAAGGACAGATTTTTTCTATCTTTGTAACAATCAGAAACTTTCTGTCCAAAAATTATGCAGACAAATTAATCCATGCTTTTGTCACTTCTGGATTAGACTACTGAAATGCTCTACTTTTCGGTTACCCGGATAAAGCACTAAATAAACTTAAGTTAGTGCTAAACACGGCTGCTAGAATCTTGACAAGAACCAAAAAATGTGATCATATTATTCCAGTGCAAGGCTATCTACACTGGCTTACAAAGCATACAAAGCTTGCAAACCTATCTTTCCGATTTAGTCCTGCCGTACATATGCGTACGCTACGGTCACAAAACGCAGGCCTCCTTACTGTCCCTAGAGCAAACAGCTGGAGGCAGGGCTTTCTCCTATAGAGTTCCATTTTTATGGAATGGTCTGCCTACCCATGTGAGAGATGCAGACTCGGTCTCGACATTTAAATCTTTATTGAAGACTAATCTCTTCAGTGGGTTCTATGATTGAGTGTAGTCTGGCCCAGGGGTGTGAAGGTGAACGGAAAGGCACTGTTGCGACGAACTGCCCTTGCTGTCTCTGGCTGGCCGGTTCCCCTCTCTCCACTGGGATTCTCTGCCTCTAACCCTATTACGGGGGCTGAGTCACTGGCTTACTGGTGCTCTTCCATGCCGTCCCTGGGAGGGGTGCGTCACTTGAGTGGGTTAAGTTACTGACATGATTTTCCTGTCTGGGTTGGCGCCCCCCTCGGGTTCATGTCGTGGGGGAGGTCTTCGTGGGCTATACCCAGCCTTGTCTCAGGGTAGAAGGTTGGTGGTTGAAGATATCCCTCTAGTGGTGTGGGGGCTGTGCCTTGGCAAAGTGGGTGGGGTTATATCCTGCCTTTTTGGCTCTGTCCGGGGATATTGTCGGACAGGGCCACAGTGTCTCCCGACCCCTCTAGTCTCAGCCTCCAGTATTTATGCTGCAATATTTTATGTGTTGGGGGGCTAGTGTCAGTCTGTTATATCTGGAGTATTTAAGAGGACTGGCCACACCTCAGAGCCTGGTTCCTCTCTAGGTCTCGTCCTAGGTTCTGGCCTTTCTAGGGAGTTTTTCCTAGCTGCCGTGCTTCGACATCTACATTGCTTGCTGTTTGGGGTTTTAGGATCGGTTCCTGTACAGCACTTTGTGACATCGGCTGATGTAAAAAAGGCTTTATAAATACATTTGATTGATTGATTGAATACCGCCTTGCACACTTTTGTCTGCATCTAGTTGATCTAGGGTGTAATCATTAGTCAAAACAGTTGTAAACAAGAGTCTGTTTTGTTGCAGGTATGTTTTGTTCTGTTTGCTTCTCTTTAAGAAACGTTTTTTAACAGAATTGGCGGAATTAAATACACTCCTGATCACCCGCAAATACAGTTCACTTTCATAGCAGCCACATACAAAACAGGATGATCACTTTGCTCATTGTATAATTATTTTTTGAATCTAGGCCCTCTCCTCCTCTCACCTATTCTTTTCGCTTGTGGACTGAATTGCACTACACAACAGCTGTCTGTGACCAGGTGAAAAAACCTTTCCAAGTCAAAGCTTCATATCATAACCGCTAACCGCTACACACAGCCTGCATCGTTGTCACCATATTAGCTAACCTCATAGTCAACATAGCTCCAAGAACTAACACGTTAGTAAACCCGCTACAATCATGCAGTACAGTGTACAGAAAACAGTTTAGCAGTTACATTGGTGGACCCCGGTGGCAATAAATTAATAAAACCTCAAGCTTACCTTGACTTGGAAAAGTTCCAGTGTTGAATAGCCATAGCTAGCTAACTAACATAGCATCCCTCTCCGTTTGAGCCGGGTGTTTGAGTAGGCTAAACAAGTTAGCTGCATTCCCTAGCTAAGTAAGTGAAAGTAAAAAAAATACAACGAAATATGGCTAGCTCTCTTTCTCTTTCTTCTCCTTCTTTTTGAATAAATTAATTTGATGAAAACTGTTGAACTATTGTTTTTTCTCTCTCTTTGAGTCAACTACTCACCACATTTCATGCTTTGCAGTGCTAGCTAGCTGTAGCTTATGCTTTTAGTAATAGATTAATTCTTTGATCCTTTAATTGGGTGGACAACATGTCAGTTCATGCTATAAGAGCTCTAATAGGTTGGAAGACGTCCATGGCTACACCATGGTGCTACCCTACAGAGTGCTGTTGAGGCTACTGTCGACCTTCATTGCAAACAGTGTGTTTTAATCAATTATTTGGTGACGTGTGAATATATTTAGTTTGATCTTTTTTAATGTTTCTCTATTTTAACTTTTATGAAATTCACTGAGGATGGTCCCCACTGACACACACACACACACACACACACACACACACACACACACACACACACACACACACACACACACACACACACACACACACACACACACACACACACACACACACACACACACACACACAAACACACACACACACACACACATGTACACGCACACCACACACACACACACACACACACACACACACACACACACACACACACACACACACAAACACACACACACACACACACATGTACACGCACACCACACACACACACACACACACACACACACACATACACACACACACACACACACACACACACACACACACACACACACACACACACACACACACACACACACACACACACACACACACACACACACACACACACACACACACACATGTACACGCACACCACACACACACACATACACACACAAGCACACACACCTCTCGTCTGTCACATTGCTCTCACAATACTGTTAGCCAGCCCTGGAGTTACTGTGGAAAAACTGACCACTGGTTCAGTTGGATTTGGTTAGTTTTCTTCTCATTTTGCCTATTTTAAAATTACTCATGAGTATGCATGGTATGGTTACTCTACAGTACTACATTACCATATGACAGCGTCTTGACGTCTTGACTAATAACAGCAGAGAGGTATCTGATCCCAGTCAGTAACTGTATCTCACAGACAGAGGCCTTTCTATAGCAGTGGGCTTATATACAGTATGTTACATATGCATTAATATGTGTGTAATCCCCATGACACGGCTGCCCTCAGACAGTCCAGGAACCCCCCTGGGGATAGATGGAGGCATGCTTTGTTGCTTATGGCTGTCTGTAGAATGGAACATCTTTCTGAAAGGCTCTTGTGTTATTTGTGTATGTTTATCTGTGAGTATGTATTTGTGTGTGTCTATCTGTCCATCTGTTATCCTACAATTTATTGTGTGTGTGTGTGTATCTGCATTGCTTGCTGTTGGGCTTTTTAGACTGGGTTTCTGTATAGCACTTTGTGACATCTGCTGATGTAAAAAGGGCTTCATAAATAAATTTGATTGAATTTGATTGATTGTGTCCACGTGTACAAGAGAGAGCTGACATTTGCCTTCCTGACAGGCGGTAGATGCTCTCTCTGTGTGTGTGTGTGTGTGTGTGTGTGTGTGTGTGTGTGTGTGTGTGTGTCTGTGTGTGTGTGTGTGTGTGTGTGTGTGTGTGTGTGTGTGTGTGTGTGTGTGTGTGTGTGTGTGTGTGTGTGTGTGTGTGTGTGTGTGTGTGTGTGTGTGTGTAGTGAGGTAGATGTCCGCCCAGGGACTCGGTGTCATCGATTGAGCTGCAGGAAGAGGCCCATTATCCAAGCCCACGGTTCAAACGAGGGAGTCAAGTGTGTCATATGTGTTAGCTCTAATTGGCTCTAGCTAGTGGAGCTCCAGCTAGCTCAACCTCCCCTGTCTGTCTGCCCACCACTGTCTCTCAATAAAACCGTGCTCCCTCTTCAAAACCCACAGCTTCATCCCATGTCATTGTTAATAGTTTGCTATTACATGTGTTTTATTCCCATAGCTGTTTGACCCTCCTGATCCTGACTGATCTTATTCAGGTAGGTAGTGATTCATGTCAGAATGGAGCGATCTTTCCTGAGTCTGGGTGTCTATTCCTTTCTCTCTCCGCTCTTCTCCTGTTCAGGGAGGTCATTAAAGGAGGAAGAATGGACATGTCTGGTTGGACAGGTGGCTGTAGGTTTTAACCCTCGGCAGTCTAGAAACACCCCTCTCTGTGTTCCGTCTGTGCTCCGTTTGTGTTGTGGTTGGCCTGTGTGTTTGGGCGCGGGGGTAGAGGGGGTCTGATGGGTAGGCTACTCTCAGACCCCTTAAAGCATAGCCTTGTCTGTCTTATAAAGAGAGAGATGGAATACAGAGAACGCAAGAGATGAATCAAAAAGAAAAACAAACAGACTTTGATCTAGTTTCACTGCTAGAAACCATATTTTTTTCTGCACCAACACACGCTGGTTTTGACACTTCACAGAGCAGGATTGATTTGAAATTCGTTTATGAATTATTCTCCAAAACTGGAGGCTCCTCTAGTTATCAACAATATATATTAACTTGAAGATCTATGGCATATGGTATGTTGTTATTTTTGACATCTGTCTTTATTATCATCTTATAAAATCATACATTTATTGGAGAAATAAATCTAATGACAGACCATATTCAAATGAATGCTGATATTGATAATTATGTATAATGCGGACAGATAATATAACGTTTGTTCATTTCTAAAAGGGAATCTAACAAAGACATTGACAGCACCTCGGCTAAGCTCATTCAGGACCATAGACCTAAATGGGCTCTCACAACAAAGATAAGTGTCAACGGGCAGATTTTCCTGGAAACCTTAGAATGGACTCAACTTCAACAACATGAAACAGCAGAATTCTAACACTTTGTTGTTTTTTTAACTGTTGGGTGATGCCAAAAATCTCAAACTGAATTTATTGGTGAGCTATCACATCTCTATTGCCTCCATACTCAGCTGGCAGAACGGGGTCAATACAGACTGCGGTTCCCGACTACAAAAACCTGGTCGGGCTTTGACCCCTAGTATCATGTAAACACACACATAAGACATGAAAAAACTTGTAGAATTGCCAGAAATAAGCTTTAAAACAGAATACAAAAAAATCACAGCCCCAAGCAAAATGTGTAGAACTGCAGGAAATGTGCCTTAAAACTGCAAAATGTGTAGAACTGCAGGAAATGTGCCTTAAAACTGCAAAATGTGTAGAACTGCAGGAAATGTGCCTTAAAACTGCAAAATGTGTAGAACTGCAGGAAATGTGCCTTAAAACTGCAAAATGTGTAGAACTGCAGGAAATGTGCCTTAATTAAAACTGCAAAATGTGTAGAACTGCAGGAAATGTGCCTTAAAACTGCAAAATGTGTAGAACTGCAGGAAATGTGCCTTAAAACTGCAAAATGTGTCGAACTGCAGGAAATGTGCCTTAAAACTGCAAAATGTGTAGAACTGCAGGAAATGTGCCTTAATTAAAACTGCAAAATGTGTAGAACTGCAGGAAATGTGCCTTAAAACTGCAAAATGTGCTCTCTGCCAACAAAAAAGGTGTGAACAGTTTGGGGTTACATGGGGAGGGTTTGTTACTACGCCGATAAGTGACAATATCCATTCGAACCTTTGCCACCTAGGAAATAGGTGTGACCGGACCTCCTAAAAAACGACTGTAGGGGAGACCGGGGATGGTTGTAACACTCTCAATATCTCCAATCAGGAACAAGCTAAAGTCATGTGACCCACTGTGCACATGCTCAGTTTATTCCTCAACCCTCATGTGAAGAAGCAAGACCCTTCGATAAACTCTGCAGATTTTATTGATAAACATCAGATTTAGTAAGAAAGTCATTTTCACCAAGCATATGCCGCAGGACTACCATCCCACTGTCACAACTGTGACTCTGTCTGAGTGAACATGTCCAACATTCACACACACTCACCACTGCTCTATCTCTCTCAAATTCACTCACTCGCGCACGCATGCACGCACACACACACATATTCAGTTGTTTAGTACAGATGTTGTTGTTTAGTTGAGAAGGGCCAGTTAACGGAGTGTAAAAATGATATACATTTTATGATTTGTATTATGACCTTATTTTTGCAACACAAATGTTACACAATATTGTTCTCATGTTCTCAATAAAGGCTTTCAATTTCTTGTTGCATGTCATGATTTAAACTGTTACATTTCACTGCAAGCCCTGTTACAGCTGACCCATGAGGTGGGGTAAATTGTAACATTTCACTCCTTGCATTTGAGACAAAGTCACACCTTGTCTAATTGATTTAGAGTGATAATACCAATACCAATTTGTAGCAGGCAGATGGAGGTTGTTCCCATCACATTTTGAATGTAGTAACTCAAACAATCTCTGAGAAATTAACAAAAAATATCTAAAAGTGTTCCAACCATCTCCGGTCTCCCCTACTTGAGTAGCCCTGCTTTTTTGCATCTGCAGTTGATTGCAAATAGGATCATTAGGGTATGTGCCTACAACAGGCTGTGGATGAATGGTCACATCATTCATGCTAAATGGGGCTTGCTGAACCTAAACATTGTATCTCATAGTTGAGGTGAAACAAGAAACTAAACGGGGTGATGAAGATTACCACTGATTAACATTATCCTTCATCGCCACTGAGAAAGAGAGGAGGGAATAAGACGATCCAGATTTAACGACAGGCAATAGGAGGCAGTAGATGTGTTAGGACCAGTGAAGGAGCGTCTCTGAAGCCTAATGTGACTGTTAGATAGTCTTCCACTGCCCTCTTCTGGTGAGTATGAACTTGATTATTTACTTGCCAACTACTACAAACTCCATAATCATAACAACACAGAATATGAATTGGTAATACATTAAATATACAGGGATGGGAGAACGTAAAATACTTTCTAAGCCGATAAGACATGTTTTATTGAACAGTTGCTAGAGATCAATCCAGAGAGCAAACACAAAATCGTAGTGTCCATTCACATGGCCGCCTTATTTCCAGCACCATCATATCCACCTAAGGCAGTATAATTATAATGAGGACACCCAGAGTGTTTTTCTAATGACACACCCCTGTACCGGCTGTCTCATTATCTCTGGGCCTGATGGGGAGACAGGTTGCTATGCTTGTTACTATTCTTATTGCTGCTTCAGAATGGTCAGAGCCACCTGTCACCCCTGCAGAGTCTATAATGAGATAGAGAATGAGCCCCAAACCACCACAGGCTGCTCTTGCTATTATCACCTCCATGGGCATTGCATGTAAAAGCTCAAAAAGGACAGATGAGAGTAGAGTTGAGCCATACTCTTAATAAAGTCATCAAGCATGATTAACACCAGAAATGACTGCTCTCATTATTTCTGCTTGACATTATCTCTGTAGCTTTTTGATGGACTTTTTCTGTTCTTCTCAAATGCTTGACTACTTCTTACTTAATACATTCAGTACCAGTCAAAAGTTTGCACACACCTACTCATCCAAGGTTTTTCTTTTTTTAAACTATTTTCCACATTGTATAATAATAGTGAAGACATCAAACTATGAAATAACATATATGGAATCATGTAGTAACCAAAAAAGTGTAAAACAAATCAAAATGTATTTTATATTTGAGATTCTTCAAAGTAGTCACCCTTTGCCTTGAGGACAGTTTTGCACACTCTTGGCATTCTCTCAAGCAGCTTCATGAGATAGTCACCTGCAATGCATTTCAATTAACAGATGTGCCTTGTTAAAAGTTAATTTGTGGAATTTCTTTCCCTCTTAATGCGTTTGAGACAATCAGTTGTGTTGTGACAAGGTAGGGGGGGGGGGGGGGGTGTACAGAAGACAGCCCTATTTGGTAAAAGACCAAGTCCATGTTATGGCAAGAACAGCTCAAATAAGCAAAGTGAAATGACAGTCCCTCATTACTTTAAGACATGAAGGTCAGTCAATACAGAACATTTCAAGAACTTTGAAAGTTTCTTCAAGTGCAGTTGCAACACAATCAAGCGCAATGATGAAACTGGCTCTCATGAGGACAACCACATGAAAGGAAGACTCAGAGTTACCTCTGCTGCAGAAGATAAGTTCATTAGAGTTAACTGCACCTCAGATCAGATTGCAGCCCAAATAAATGATTCACAGAGTTCAAGGAACAGACACATCTCAATATCAACTGTTCAGAGGAGACTGCATGAATCAGGCATTCATGGTCAAATTGCTGCAAAGTAACGATTACTAAAGGACACCAATAAGAAGAAGAGACTTGCTTGTGCCAAGAAACACGAGCAATGGACATCAGACCGGTGGAAATGTCTCTGATGAGTCCAAATTGGAGATTTTTGGTTCCAACCGACGTGTCTTTGTGAGACACAGAGTAGGTGAACGGATAATTTCCACATGTGTGGTTCCCACCGCGAAGCATGGAGGAGGAGGTGGGATGGTGTGGGGGTGCTTTGCTGGTGACACTGTCTGTGATTTATTTAGAATTGAAGGCACACTTAACCAGCATGGCTACCACAGCATTCTGCAGCGATACACCCTCCCATCTGGTTTGCGCTTAGTGGGCCAATCAGTTGTTTTTCAACAGGACAATGACCCAACACACCTCCAGGCTGTGTAAGGGCTATTTGACCAAGAAGGAGAGTGATGGAGTGCTGCATCAAATGACCTGGCCTGCACAATCACCAGACCTCAACCCAATTGAGATGGTTTGGGATGAGTTGGACCGCAGAGCGAAGGAAAAGCAGCCAACAAGTGCTCAGCATATGTGGGAACTCCTTCAAGACTGTTGGAAAAGCATTCCAGGAGAAGCTGGTTGAGAGAATGCCAAGAGTGTAATCAAGGCAAAGGGTGGCTACTTTGAAGAATCTAAAATATATTTGTTATTTAACACTTTTTTAAGTTTCTACATGATTCCATGTGTTATTTCATCATTTTGATATCATTACTAGTATTATACAATGTAGAAAATAGTCAAATAAAGAATCATATGTTTTAAATTATCTGTGACAATAACAGTTTTTTTTTTTTTGTTGTATTGCTTACAAAAAAATGGCATATTGGGGTTATATTTTGTACAATGAGAAAGCATTGAAACTCAGCTAGTGCAACGAGAAATGTAGAGTTGGCGTGAGACCATGGATGGCCAGAAGTGGGCAGTAGACTATTTCCCTTTGATCAGAAGGGAATCCAACCACCTCCTCTCCACCCCCCCTGGTCTGGCTGAGGAATAAGGGGATGGAGTTTGTGTTGTGGGCATGATAAAGGGCATGCGGGGGTGGAGGAATGGGGAATGGGACGGCTCCTGCCAGCTGCTCCACTAACTTGACAGAGACAGGTGCTGCACATTCATCCCTCAGTCAGCCTAGGAACTTCCACAGACATTCATGGACAGACATTCATTCATCGCACATAGCAGGGTTTGTCAACACACCAGCTATCTTCACTCCTGTTATAGGCCTAGTGTACCCACTGGGCACAGAAGTCAATTCAACGTCTATTCCACTTTGGTTCAAAGTAATTCCATTGAAATGACGTGGAAACCACGTTGATTTAACCAGTGTGCCCAGTATATACTTAAACTTTAATACACTTCCAACTTTTACATACGTTTCAATAGTCTGTTTCACACTTTTGCTACAAATCACCTTATTTCTTCCATAATAATTCCATTGCCCCACACAAGTAGATTTAAACAACCTTTAAACCACAGTGTAACTGTGGATCTTGCCTTCCAGAACCATGCTAGATAGACAGCTTTAGTACATTGGGAAACATGGTGTAATGCAGGGTTGTGCACAGACCTTTCAGGGGGTAGGTGCTCAAACTGAAAAAAGGGCATAGGCCTATTTATTTCGGCAACAACACACTCATCACAAATTGTAAGCAAGCTAGTAACAGTGCTTCCTAAAGACGTGATTGACATTGGGAAAAGAGGGTGGGCTACCAGCTGATCATTGATGTTGATGATTGATGTAAATCTTAGCTAGCTCGATTTGTTTTTTTTCACTGATTGTGATTTCTCTTCAATGCTTTTAAATAATAACTTAATAATTTAAATCAAGATATATGGCTGGCTGGTTAGTGTCTTGTGAGGATATTTTAGTATACACTAGGCCTACCTGTGTTGCTGCTGCCGACTGAGGAAGGGATGGAGTTGGGTTGGAGGGAGGGTCGTTGATGCAGCCACTCCCCTCTGTCGCTGGAACCTGGACTCAGGTGTAAATGTAACATAGTAAATGTAAATCTGTCTATCTCCATTTTGTATGATATGTTACGTTTTGTATGTTATGTATTAATTTGTGGATGTCCATCATCCATTTCGTATGTTAGGACTTACAATGTGTACAGTATGTTACGAATTTGCAATAGGTATGATATGTTATGAATTCCAATTTGTTGTGGCTAACGTTAGCTAGGTAGCTAGGTGGCTAACGCTTACATTTGGGTTGCTAGACGTTTGCGTTATATGTCCACCAATCCACCCCCACCAGCCACCCGCCTTTCATTTTTCCTGTAGCCCTTTCTTGCAGTCAAATGACCAAATCTCCCTCTAATGGGCTCATGGGTGGAATGTTATAAATGTTTTCATAATTTTTAATTCATAAAAAAAAAAAACATTTACTCTGAAAATCTGATGTTTTCATGTCAAACGGTTTAGTTATATTTCAATCTTCTGTGATGCATTTAGAGTGTTATATTGGGATGCAAATTACAATTTTTATACATTCTAACTCTATATCTGACATGGTACAAGTGTCTTCTATTTGTTGTTGTTGCCCATGACCATGTCTGTGAGGTATATGCTTTTGTTTCCAAGTTGATTTGTTTAAGACTACTAATAAACACTCTGTGTGACCCTGATTTACCCTGCTGCAGTAAATTAAGTAACCTTCTGTCTTACAGTGCCTTGCGAAAGTATTCGGCCCCCTTGAACTTTGCGACCTTTTGCCACATTTCAGGCTTCAAACATAAAGATATAAAACTGTATTTTTTTGTGAAGAATCAACAACAAGTGGGACACAATCATGAAGTGGAACGACATTTATTGGATATTTCAAACTTTTTTAACAAATCAAAAACTGAAAAATTGGGCGTGCAAAATTATTCAGCCCCCTTAAGTTAATACTTTGTAGCGCCACCTTTTGCTGCGTTTACAGCTGTAAGTCGCTTGGGGTATGTCTCTACCAGTTTTGCACATCGAGAGACTGAAATGTTTTCCTCCTTGCAAAACAGCTCGAGCTCAGTGAGGTTGGATGGAGAGCATTTGTGAACAGCAGTTTTCAGTTCTTTCCACAGATTCTCGATTGGATTCAGGTCTGGACTTTGACTTGGCCATTCTAACACCTGGATATGTTTATTTTTGAACCATTCCATTGTAGATTTTGCTTTATGTTTTGGATCATTGTCTTGTTGGAAGACAAATCTCCGTCCCAGTCTCAGGTCTTTTGCAGACTCCATCAGGCTTTCTTCCAGAATGGTCCTGTATTTGGCTCCATCCATCTTCCCATCAATTTTAACCATCTTCCCTGTCCCTGCTGAAGAAAATGCAGGCCCAAACCATGATGCTGCCACCACCATGTTTGACAGTGGGGATGGTGTGTCCAGCTGTGTTGCTTTTACGCCAAACATAACGTTTTGCATTGTTGCCAAAAAATTCTATTTTGGTTTCATCTGACCAGAGCACCTTCTTCCACATGTTTGGTGTGTCTCCCAGGTGGCTTGTGGCAAACTTTAAACAACACTTTTTATGGATATCTTTAAGAAATGGCTTTCTTCTTGCCACTCTTCCATAAAGGCCAGATTTGTGCAATATACGACTGATTGTTGTCCTATGGACAGAGTCTCCCAGCTCAGCAGTAGATCTCTGCAGTTCATCCAGAGTGATCATGGGCCTCTTGGCTGCATCTCTGATCAGTCTTCTCCTTGTATGAGCTGAAAGTTTAGAGGGACGGCCAGGTCTTGGTAGATTTGCAGTGGTCTGATACTCCTTCCATTTCAATATTATCGCTTGCACAGTGCTCCTTGGGATGTTTAAAGCTTGGGAAATCTTTTTGTATCCAAATCCGGCTTTAAACTTCTTCACAACAGTATCTCGGACCTGCCTGGTGTGTTCCTTGTTCTTCATGATGCTCTCTGCGCTTTTAACGGACCTCTGAGACTATCACAGTGCAGGTGCATTTATACGGAGACTTGATTACACGCAGGTGGATTGTATTTATCATCATTAGTCATTTAGGTCAACATTGGATCATTCAGAGATCCTCACTGAACTTCTGGAGAGTTTGCTGCACTGAAAGTAAAGGGGCTGAATAATTTTGCACGCCCAATTTTTCAGTTTTTGATTTGTTAAAAAAATTAGAAATATCCAATAAATGTCGTTCCACTTCATGATTGTGTCCCACTTGTTGTTGATTCTTCACAAAAAAATACAGTTTTATATCTTTATGTTTGAAGCCTGAAATGTGGCAAAAGGTCGCAAAGTTCAAGGGGGCCGAATACTTTCGCAAGGCACTGTATATAACCCTACCAAACGTAACATAAGATACTAATTTGACTGTCCCAGATTTACATTTACTATGTTACATCTAGTCTATGAGACCAGGCTGGTCATTCTGCTTCTCTCTGCTGAACATATCAGCCAACCAGACCGAAAGTGTCACTGACCATAGTTCTTTTGTGTTTTAGTGTTGGTCAGGACGTGAGCTGAGTGGGCATTCTATGTTTTGTGTTTCTATGTTGGGTTTGTTGTTTGGCCTGATATGGTTCTCAATCAGAGGCAGGTGTTTGTCATTGTCTCTGATTGGGAACCATATTTAGGTAGCCTGTTTTATGTTGGATTTTGTGGGTGGTTGTCTTCTGTCTTTGTGTCTATGCGCCAGATAGGACTGTTTTCACATTTGTTGTTTTGTATTTTGTAAGTGTTCTCGTTTATCATCTATATTAAACATGTTGAACACTAACCACGTTGCATTTTGGTCCTCCTCTCCTTCCACGGAAGAAAACCGTTACAAGATGTTCATGATGATGTACAGTATATTAAGTGTTAATCAAATTGGGTCTAATGGGTCTAATCCTGAATGCCGATTGGGTAAAACCGCATTCCAGCCGGTGTCTATTCCACAAGTTACCACCGGCTAAATCTATGACATTAAAATGCCTATTTACTCTGTTCCATTCAAATTCGATCTCCAACTGTCCCATAGTAATTAATGTGTCGGGAGTCGGGATGAGACAGACAGGCAGGCAGCATTTCTCAGACAGTCGAAATTATGAATTCAGCTGGCATAATTTGTATGGATATATACGCTGCAATGTAAATTGAAAAAAGGTCAAATGAAATGAGGCTGAAATCGCGCCTCATTAGCTCATTGTTATGGATGTATCCAAATAAATGCCACTAGAAAACAGATTAAACAAATGAAAATGCAGCTACTTTGCTGTTATTCTAGTTTCAGAATAAGTCAGCCGTAGTTGGCTAGCTAGCAAGCAAGGGATGAGAATATTTCCAGCCAGTATGGCATTGGTGTCACGCCCTGACCTTAGTTATCTTTGTTTTCTTTATTACTTTGGTTAGGTCAGGGTGTGACGAGGGTGGTTGGTTTAGTTTTTGTACTGTCAAGGTGTTTTTGTATTGTCTAGGTGTTTTTGTATTGTCTAGGTGTTTATGTATTGTCTAGGTGTTTTTGTATTGTCTAGGTGTTTTTGTATTGTCTAGGTGTTTTTGTATTGTCTAGGTGTTTTTGTATTGTCTAGGTGTTTATGTATTGTCTAGGTGTTTATGTATTGTCTAGGTGTTTTTGTATTGTCTAGGTGTTTTTGTATTGTCTAGGTGTTTTTGTATTGTCTAGGTGTTTTTGTATTGTCTAGGTGTTTTTGTATTGTCTAGGTGTTTTTGTATTGTCAAGGTGTTTATGTATTGTCTAGGTGTTTTTGTATTGTCTAGGTGTTTTTGTATTGTCTAGGTGTTTTTGTATTGTCTAGGTGTTTTTGTATTGTCAAGGTGTTTATGTATTGTCTAGGTGTTTTTGTATTGTCTAGGTGTTTTTGTATTGTCTAGGTGTTTATGTATTGTCTAGGTGTTTTTGTATTGTCTAGGTGTTTATGTATTGTCTAGGTGTTTTTGTATTGTCTAGGTGTTTTTGTATTGTCTAGGTGTTTTTGTATTGTCTAGGTGTTTTTGTATTGTCTAGGTGTTTATGTATTGTCTAGGTGTTTATGTATTGTCTAGGTGTTTTTGTATTGTCTAGGTGTTTTTGTATTGTCTAGGTGTTTTTGTATTGTCTAGGTGTTTTTGTATTGTCTAGGTGTTTTTGTATTGTCTAGGTGTTTTTGTATTGTCAAGGTGTTTTTGTATTGTCTAGGTGTTTTTGTATTGTCTAGGTGTTTTTGTATTGTCTAGGTGTTTATGTATTGTCTAGGTGTTTTTGTATTGTCTAGGTGTTTTTGTATTGTCTAGGTGTTGTTGTATTGTCTAGGTGTTTTTGTATTGTCTAGGTGTTTTTGTATTGTCTAGGTGTTTTTGTATTGTCTAGGTGTTTTTGTATTGTCTAGGTGTTTTTGTATTGTCTAGGTGTTTTTGTATTGTCTAGGTGTTTTTGTATTGTCTAGGTGTTTTTGTATTGTCTAGGTGTTTATGTATTGTCTAGGTGTTTTTGTATTGTCTAGGTGTTTTTGTATTGTCTAGGTGTTGTTGTATTGTCTAGGTGTTTTTGTATTGTCTAGGTGCTTTTGTATTGTCTAGGTGTTTTTGTATTGTCTAGGTGTTTTTGTATTGTCTAGGTGTTTTTGTATTGTCTAGGTGTTTTTGTATTGTCTAGGTGTTTTTGTATTGTCTAGGTGTTTTTGTATTGTCTAGGCGTTTATGTTAGATGGAGCAGGACCCTGGACACAGCCGGGGGAGTTTCGCCGTCCTAAGGAGGAGTTAGAGGCAGCGAAAGCGGGACTGCGATACTACGAGGAGAAATACAGGAGAATAGAGAAACAGAGAAGGTATGAAGGTACACGGCTAGCACGGAAGCCCGAGAGGCAGCCCCAATATTTATTTTGGGGGGGGGCACACGAGCGGACTTAGTGTAAAGAAGGGGGGCGGCGTCCAGAACCAGAGCCGCTACCGAGGTTAGATGCCCACCCAGACCCTCCCATATAGGTTTAGGTTTGCGGCCAGGAGTCCGCACCTTTGGGGGGGGGGGGGGGTACTTTCGCACCCAGACCTTAGTTATCTTTGTTTTCTTTATTATTTTGGTTAGGTCAGGGTGTGACAAGGGTGGTTGGTTTAGTTTTTGTACTGTCAAGGTGTTTTTGTACTGTCAAGGTGTTTTTGCATTGTCAAGGTGTTTTTCCCTGTCTAGGGTTTATGTATATCTATGGGGTTTTAGTATGTCTAGGTATATGTAGGTGGCCTGTGGTGGCCTGAATTGGTTCCCAATCAGAGACAGCTGATTATCGTTGTCTCTGATTTGGGATCCTATTTAGGTTGCCATTTTGTTTTTTGGGGGTTATTATCTATGTGTAGTTGCATGTCAGCACTCGTGTTATATACTGTAGCGTCACGTTTGTTTTGTTATTTTGTTTAGTGTTCTTCGTTTATTAAAGAAGAATGTATTCATATCACGCTGTGCCTTGGTCTCATTAATATGACGAACGTGACAATTGGAACATTTTGAATGAACGACTGGGTCGCGTCCATAGATACAGAACAAAAAGACTGAACGACCAGGCCGTGTCTCTAGCAACCAAACCGATAGAACGAATGACCAGCCGGCTTGGGTAGCAACCCTAGATTTGTGTCGGGACTTGATGAATAAATTCATCAAAATAACGTTTTGAATGAAAATATGTCAATTATTTATTTTAATATGTTGGTAACCCATTCTATAAATGTGATAATGCCCTCGAAGTTGGTGTTTGGAGGCCCTTGACAAACAATATATCCTCCAAACACTGGCTTCTCGGGCATTATCACTTAATTATTCTGCTGTGACAGTTCTGTTGATATGGAAACTAGGTAGCTAGCGACACACACTCGACCAGTGACAGCATCTCAAGCCATGCATGTGTCAGTACAGTGTAGATTAGGCGCAGCCAACGGATGGGATGGGGGTGGGGGGTTGCAAACTTGACAACGCCACAACTACTTGTGGGCAATGGGTTCAGAACAACAACGATAAAACTTTATACAAAATTACACCATCACCCAAAAGGACACTTGGCGAGTGGGAGGACAAGGGGGAATGTGCTGGGCACAGGTTGACTACTCTCTGTGCAAGTGCCTGGTGTAAAGTCATAATGGCGTTTACAGCTACCCATTTTAACCTCAGACCCTAGAGAACACACAGAGACAGGGGTGATGAACACTGAGAGTAGCGTGGAGAACAGTCTGGTTTTCAGATCCCACGCTGCTTCCCCGTTTTTCCCTCAGTCTCCACTCTCCTCTGGCCGCCTCATATCAATCAGCAGTCAGCGCAGAGGGTGAAAAACAGAGATCAGTAAGTGAGCAGCAATCTCTGAGGAGAAAAACAACAGTCTGGACTGGCTGAGAGGCCTAGCTCCACATCTCTACAAACTTAACAACACTATCTCCTCCTCTCTGCTCTTTAAAGACTCCTCACAACAGCAGAGTCAGGCACCCTTCAAGGATGCTTTTTGAGAGATTCAGCACATTGAAAGATTCCTCACTGCCATGAAAGAAGTGCCATACTATAATGCACAGAGAGCAGTAGATCTTCTTCATCTGCTGTTTTAACATGGTGTTCCAAACAGCTGAAGAGGGTGTTGGGAAAATGGTCTATATTTCTGAGGGCCCAATATACACATAACAGAACTGCATGGACAGTAAAGGTTTCATATGCACCCTTAGGACATTTAATTACCTCCAGCTGGGCAACAGGCTTGTGTCTGTGCCAGAGTTAGTGAAAAGCAGGTGACCTGTTCAGAACAGTAGAGAGAGGAGCTTCTCTAACTGAATTTAGGGAGTTCAGTCAGATGACGTAGTTTTGGACACGTGTTCTCTTTGCGACAGTGAATATTTCATTAGTACGTTGAGGGTGAGTGCAGTGTTGTGTGCGAGTGTGTACATACAGCAGAGGCTCCTGTCAGGGACAGCAGGCAGGCCAGAGCAGTGACAGACTGAACACTGCTGCTGAGGACTGACCTTCACCAGGGCTCTCTCAACACAGCACAGCCACCAGCTGCTCTTCCGCTCTCCTCTCCACACTCCTTTATTTCCCTGTTTCTCTCGTTCCCTCACTATATCGTTATATCTTTCTGTCTCTCTCCATCTCTCCTTTCCCCTCTGTCACACTCTTTACAATTTTCTTTCTCTCTGTCTCTCGCTCTCTCTCTTGCTATCTCCCCTTCTATCTCAATATATCCATCTTTCTCTCACCTTCTCTGCATCCAGTGACTCCCCTACTTCCCTGCCCATAGCTGGGGTGTGTCCCAGTTGGAGACTCTGAGGGCTAAGGGGTTAGAATTTCAGACTTCAGCCCTCCCATGCACCCAAGCGCACATGTGCTGTCACTCAATCGCCTCTGCACTCACTGCCCAGAGAGAGGGAGAGAGACACACAGGGGGTTTGGATTTGAGACATTTGGTTCCATTTTCCAGTACCGTGAGAAACCCTGAGCTTCTCTTAAAACTGGTTTGAGAAAGAGGTGCCACCGTGGACATTGGGTACAGTACGTGTTGGGGTTCATTGAGAAGATTGCATGCTGGCACAGGAGATGACATCAAGGGGGTTGGCAGTGCTGTGTGTGCTGGTGGCTGGCCTTGGTCAGGTAGGAAATACTGTTCTAGTGTTACTCTACATACTTTATGGCCTACACTTTCGTAAATCACCCAGAATTGGAACCATTTCAACTTCAGGCTATAATATATATGCCATTTAGCAGACACTTTCATCCAAAGCAACTTGTATCGGTGCATACATCTTTACGTATGGCTGGTCCTGGGAATTGAACCCACTACCCTGGCGTTACAAGCACCATGCTCTACCAACTGAGCTACAAAGGTATACATTTGACATTTTCTCACAGTCTGCTTGTCAGACTTGAACTTGGATGTATATGTGTTATTTAAAGCAGTTTAAACATGATTTAAGTGGAAGTAGTTTTAGCTGTGTTTGTCCTGTACTTCCACAGTGCAGGAGTTAGGGCTGTGTTGGGACACATTTTGAACAGTTTATTTAGTAAATCTATACTTTATGTTTTAATTTGAATGAAATGATTTGCTTAACATAACATAAACAGATGTTCATCAATAGAAGTGCGAAACATCATGTGAAGAGGTGAACGTGGATATTGGCTAATCTAAACATTTCAGAACCGTTTGCAGATCAGATGATGACTCTTGTAAATGACTAATCTAAACATTTCAGAACCGTTTGCAGATCAGATGATGACTCTTGTAAATGACTAATCTAAACATTTCAGAACCGTTTGCAGATCAGATGATGACTTGTAAATGACTAATCTAAACATTTCAGAACCGTTTGCAGATCAGATGATGACTCTTGTAAATGACTAATCTAAACATTTCAGAACCGTTTGCAGATCAGATGATGACTCTTGTAAATGACTAATCTAAACATTTCAGAACCGTTTGCAGATCAGATGATGACTCTTGTAAATGACTAATCTAAACATTTCAGAACCGTTTGCAGATCAGATGATGACTCTTGTAAATGACTAATCTAAACATTTCAGAACCGTTTGCAGATCAGATGATGACTCTTGTAAATGACTAATCTAAACATTTCAGAACAGTTTGCAGATCAGATGATGACTCTTGTAAATGACTAATCTAAACATTTCAGAACCGTTGCAGATCAGATGATGACTCTTGTAAATGACTAATCTAAACATTTCAGAACCGTTGCAGATCAGATGATGAATACTCTTGTAAATGACCAACGAATGCTGATGTTTTATACATCAGGCAGAAATCGGGGATCGACTGTTAGCAGGCTTGTCATCAACACCATTTTAAGACACATAATGGATGACACTGTAAACAGACATTTTACTATCATAACTTCAAAACTCATTCAGTCAGGGCTGTTTATACATGTCATGGAACCCAGGTTGGAGACCTAGACAACTGTCCCTCAGTAACCTCTTCTGTTGAATGGCCTGAAATGATTATGGATGTTGCAGGTTTGCAGCTAAATGAATTTCCAAAAGTATGGATAGAAAGACTTCAAACTATTTTTTAAGCAATGACTTTGAATTGATGATGGCAAAGTGTGTAGCCTACTATACAATACGTTTTTATGCTGACAAAGTTTTGAAATGGGCAACTATCTGAGTCACATTTTCTTAACTAGTGTGTCTAATTTGAGAACCACATGGTAAACGACATCAGCTGTAGAATATGGTTGTATTAGATCATTGAAACAGCCATGGGGAATGCCAGTTAGTCACAGTTTGCCGCCGGCCCCGCGGCCATATGTCTTACTGGGAGTTAGAGGAACAGGTATAGTTGAAGTCAGAAGTTTACATACACTTAGGTTGGAGTCATTAAAACACATTTTTCAACCCTCCACAAATTTCTTGTTAACAAACTATAGTTTTGGCAAGTTGGTTAGGACATCTACTTTGTGCATGACACAAGTAATTTTTCCAACAATTGTTTACAGACAGATTATTTCACTTATTATTATTATTCACTGCATCACAATTCCAGTGGGTCAGAAGTTCACATACACTAAGTTGACTGTGCCTTTAAACAGCTTAGAAAATGATGTCATGGGTTTAGAAGCTTCTGATAGGCTAATTGACATCATTTGAGTCAATTGGAGGTGTACCTGTGGCTGTGTTTCAAGGCCTACCTTCAAACCCAGTGCCTCTTTGCTTGACATATTAGGAGAATCAAAAGAAAACAGCCAAGACCTCAGAATTATTTTTTGTAAACCTCCACAAGTCTGGTTCATCCTTGGGAGCAATTTCCAAATGCCTGAAGGTACCACGTTCATCTGTACAAACAATAGTATGCAAGTATAAACACTATGGGACCAGGCAGCCATCATACCGCTCAGGAAGGAGATGCTTTCTGTCTCCTAGAGCTGAACGTACTTTCGTGCGAAAAGTGCAAATCAATCCCAGAACAACAGCAAAGGACCTTGTGAAGATGCTGGAGGAAACAGGTATAAAAGTATCTATATCCACAGTAAAACAAGTCCTATATCAACATAACCTGAAAGACCGCTCAGCAAGGAAGAAGCCACTACTCCAAAACTGCCATAAAAAGCCAGACTACGTTTAGCTACTGCACATGGGGACAAAGATCATACTTTTTGGAGAAATGTCCTCTGGTCTGATGAAACAAAAATAGAACTGTTTGGCCATAATGACCATTGTTATGTTTAGAGGAAAACGGGGGAGGCTTGCAAGCCGAAGAACCATCCCAACCATGAAGCACGGGGGTGGCAGCATCATGTTGTGGGGGTGCTTTGCTGCAGGAGAGACTGGTGCAATTCACAAAATAGATGAGGCAGGAAAACGACGTGGATATATTGAAGCAACATCTGAAGACATCAGTCAAGAAGTTAAAGCTTGGTCGCAAATGGGTCTTCCAAATGTACAATGACCCCAAGCATACTTCCAAAGTTGTATTAAAATGGCTTAAGGACAACAAAGTCAAGGTATTGGAGTGGCCATCATGCAGCCCTGACCTCAATCCCATAGAACATATGTTGGCAGAACTGAAAAAGCATGAGCGAGCAAGGAGGCCAACAAACCTGACTCAGTTACACCAGCCCTGTCAGGAGGAATGGGCCAAAATTCACCCAACTTATTGTGGGAAGCTTGTGGAAGGCTACTCGAAACATTTGACTCAAGTTAAACAATTTAAAGGCAATGCTACCAAATACTAATTGAGTGTATGTGAACTTCTGACCCACTGGGAATGTGATGAAAGAAATAAAAGCTGAAATAAATCATTCTCTCTACTATTATTCTGATATTTACCATTCATAAAATAAAGTGGTGATCCTAACTGACCTAAGACAGGGCATTGTTACAAGGATTAAATGTCAGGAATTGTGAAAAATGTAGTTGGCTAAGGTGTATGTAAACATCCGACTTCAAATGTATGTGATGACGCAACCCATGGGGCTTAGCTTGCATCACAAAATGTGTAATCTGAAAGCAATACACTTTAAGTACAAACACATACCAAAGAACACGAATACCAGGACCACCAACAATAGACTATAGACCAATGCCCACTCTACACTTCAAGGCCCGTACATTCACATTCATGATTTGGATTATCCATAGACTTCCAGTAATCTATTTGTGAACGGACCGATATGAAAGACCTAAAACCACAGAACAAGATCCTTCAAACCTGTGATCCTAGTTACTCTGGTTACATACAGTATATCAGATAACTATTTTAGCTCTGTGTGTAAGTTTAACCTATGTGAGTTTGATGTGAGGTTTCACGAGTTTGATGTGAGGTTTCACGAACACCTACTACATAAGGTATACCCCTATGGGTGGAAGGTATACCCCTATGGGTGTGTTGCTTTTGAGAATATCCCTGGGAAAGAAAGAGGGTTGTAATGAACTGGCCTGTCTACAGAGCGTGGGCTCTGTACAGAGAGGTGGTCATGTTGGCCAGCAGCTGTTCCCAGATGCATACTTGATGCCATTTGTCCCGCTCAGTAATCCCTGTGCGGAAAGAGGAGTCGGCCCCTCCCTAAACCATGAAATCAGGGACAAATCCGTCCATAAAGCAGCAGCCGGTGCAGAGTTCATGCTCATTGGAAGAAATCACTCAGTACAGATGCTCAGTGTCTGAATCACAGGCCTGTTCTGTCTGTGTGGATGCTTTATGTTTTACACAGACTTGGGTTTCAGGAACAGGAAGGGCCTCAACTACAGGGGCAGACACAACATTAAAACCACTCTGCCTGTGCACTGTTACCAGAGATTATCTTTCCAAATGACTCTTTCCCAATTATATTTCCTTGATTGCTGGCATCCACTCTCCTCACCTTTTTCTGAAAGATCTGAGTGGAGGGGCCTTGGATCTTCCCCTCCAATGTGAAGTGAGGAGAAATGACACGAAGATGAAGGAAAGACGAATTGGGAAAGAGCCACTGTTGTAACGGGCTTTTGTTGTTACCTCCATTTTCACCAGCTGAGTTATTGACCAATTAGTGACCCTTCAAAGGATAGGGTCTCTCTCTTCATGTTGTTAGAAAACAGGTTCCATTTAGTCTTTGTGTTCATGTTCCATTCACAACAGATGTGACAAACATTACATGGAAAGGAACAGAAAAATACCATTTTGAAATGGGACACTTGTTATCCCATCTCATTCAGAGCACCTTATGCTTTGCATCAAAGGATGTTTTCTCTCTGACACAAAAGGTAATGTGTTTTCTTTTGAATGAGATAAGGGAATAGCAGTGGCAGACAAGGCAGACGGAACAAAAACAGTAGTGTTAATGGGCACGGTAATGGTCTCTCCTTGGACTTCTATCATGACCCTCTGAAAGAGGACTGACCCTGGAGTGAATAAGGGGTAGGGGTGGGGGTGGTGCTAGGGGTGGTAGTGGGGGTGGTGCTGTTGGTGGTAGGGATGGGTGGTGGTGGTGGTGGTAGGGTTGGCGTTGGTATTAGGGGTGGTGGTGGTATTGGTGGTAGGGGTGGTGGTGGTAGTGGTGGTGGTAAGGGTGGTAGGTGTGGTGGTGGTGGTGTTGGTGGTAGTGATGGTGGTGGTAGGGGTGGTGATGGTAGGGGTGGTGGTAGGGGTGGTAGTGGTAGGGAGGGTGGTGGTAATAATGGTAGTAAGGGTGGCGGTGGTGGTGGTAAGGGTGGTAGTAGGGGTGGTGGTGGTAAGGGTGGTGGTGGTGGGAAGGGTGGTAGTAGAGGTGGTGGTGGTAAGGGTGGTGGTAGGGGTGGTGGGAAGGGTGGTGGTAGGGGTGGTGGTGGTAAGGGTGGTGGTGGTGGGAAGGGTGGTAGTAGAGGTGGTGGTGGTAAGGGTGGTGGTAGGGGTGGTGGGAAGGGTGGTGGTAGGGGTGGGAAGACTCCTGAGCCTGAGCTGGGAGAGAGAAAGAAAGGTGACATGATGAGATGAGGAAGTGGTTTCGGTCCTGGTACAACCTCCCTCAGGCTTTAATACAATTCCATGCCAAATTAGCAAGCGCTGTTTTCACTCCCACACTCTGGGAGTGGAGTCCTAAGTAACTCTCATTGTCCCCATTAGGTCAGCAGTCATGAAGCTCAGGCACCCCCAAATAATAGAAGGCCCAAGCAGCCATAGCTGGGGGGTTGGGAAGCGAGGTAGATAGCTGTTCATTAAAAGACTTTGGAACTGCTCATTTAGAGCCTTTGGAACAGTGATGGAGGAGGACCATGAGGGGAACAGGGCCACCTGTCTGACCCTCCACCCCATGGCCAAAGGGATTGTCAGGCACGCTGCCTGCATTCTTTCCCTCTCCCCTCCTGCTCATGCTGTGGCACTCTGGCTGGCTCACATAGATAGACAGTACCTCCACTCAGCTTGCACATGGCTGACTCAGGGATCTATTTTATATTCTATTTTAGAGAGGCACATCTCTAAAGCTATGACTTACTATTAATTGTAAAATCCTTATGTTTCTGTCTAGATATGTAACAGTGAATATGTGTATCTTGCACTGACTATGACCTGCTGCGGTAAATGGAGTGAATTAAGCAAGTGTTTCATCACATAACAGCTACCACTGTACAATTAAAATACACATTTCAAACAGTTACTACTCTCATGACATACATCATACAGTTGGTGCAAGCTTGTAATAGCTCTGAAGATCTAAAACTCTCACTCTATGGAAGGGCATCAGTCATGCTCCCCCTCCATGTCCCACCCATGGTGGGTGGATGGGTGGGTGTGAGAGAGAGACTGAGCACCCTTGACTCAACAGCATGAATTTGAATAATTGAATCCTTGGATACTATAGTAGACAACAGCATAATGTTCTATTTGCCAAGCTTCAGTAAATAACTGTCTACTCCATGGGACAGATGTTGGTCTCTTAGCAGCTAAGTTTCATTCACAAAATGATTGGCACACTTTCAAAGCTATTTTTAGACACAACTGTTTGAGAGAGTTGCCAGGGGTCCTTGCTGCTGGCACTATCCATGAAAGTGTGACAGTCTTGCTTCAGCTCCTCAGTGTGGGGTCAGTCTGAGCAGTATTTTCGTCACAGCAGCCGACTTTTACGTGGAAATGTTGCCCCAAACCTTTTGACTGTAAACGTTATCTAACACTGCGAACAAGATCCTGGATGCTTTGATTGTGAAATACACACTGATTTTGAAATACAATTTATTTAGGTACTGCGCATAGTTAGTATATCAAGCTTTGTGTTGAATGTTTATGTGTATAATACATATATATATATATATATATATATATATATATATATATATTATATATATGGGTATGTGTATGTATGTACTGTATGATGTGGTCTGGTTTGGTACCGTGAGACACTTTATGTCAACAGCAGACTCATAGAAAAAGATTCCTACCCTACATACCTACTTCAGAGCGCAGTCCTACCTATCTACTTCAGAGTGCAGTCCTACCTACATACTTCAGAGCACAGTTCTACCTACCTACCTTAGTCCTACTTACCTACTTCAGAGTCCAGTCCTACCTACTTCAGAGTGCAGTCTACCTACCTACTTCAGAGCGCAGTCCTACCTACTTCAGAGCGCAGTCCTACCTACCTACTTCAGAGCGCAGTCCTACCTACTTACCTCAGAGAGCAGTCCTACTTACCTACTTCAGAGCGCAGTCCTATCTATCTACTTCAGAGCGCAATCCTACCTACCTACTTCAGAGCGCAGTCCTACCTACAGTGCCTTGCGAAAGTATTCGGCCCCCTTCAACTTTGCGACCTTTTGCCACATTTCAGGCTTCAAACATAAAGATATAAAACTCTATTTTTTTGTGAAGAATCAACAACAAGTGGGACACAATCATGAAGTGGAACGACATTTATTGGATATTTCAAACTTTTTTAACAAATCAAAAACTGAAAAATTGGGCGTGCAAAATTATTCAGCCACTTTACTTTCAGTGCAGCAAACTCTCTCCAGAAGTTCAGTGAGGATCTCTGAATGATCCAATGTTGACCTAAATGACTAATGATGATAAATACAATCCACCTGTGTGTAATCAAGTCTCCGTATAAATGCACCTGCACTGTGATAGTCTCAGAGGTCCGTTAAAAGCGCAGAGAGCATCATGAAGAACAAGGAACACACCAGGCAGGTCCGAGATACTGTTGTGAAGAAGTTTATAGCCGGATTTGGATACAAAAAGATTTCCCAAGCTTTAAAAATCCCAAGGAGCACTGTGCAAGCGATAATATTGAAATGGAAGGAGTATCAGACCACTGCAAATCTACCAAGACCTGGCCGTCCCTCTAAACTTTCAGCTCATACAAGGAGAAGACTGATCAGAGATGCAGCCAAGAGGCCCATGATCACTCTGGCAGAGATCTACAGCTGAGGTGGGAGACTCTGTCCATAGGACAACAATCAGTCGTATATTGCACAAATCTGGCCTTTATGGAAGAGTGGCAAGAAGAAAGCCATTTCTTAAAGATATCCATAAAAAGTGTTGTTTAAAGTTTGCCACAAGCCACCTGGGAGACACACCAAACATGTGGAAGAAGGTGCTCTGGTCAGATGAAACCAAAATTGAAATTTTTGGCAACAATGCAAAACGTTATGTTTGGCGTAAAAGCAACACAGCTGAACACACCATCCCCACTGTCAAACATGGTGGTGGCAGCATCATGGTTGGGGCCTGCTTTTCTTCAGCAGGGACAGGGAAGATGGTTAAAATTGATGGGAAGATGGATGGAGCCAAATACAGGACCATTCTGGAAGAAAACCTGATGGATTCTGCAAAAGACCTGAGACTGGGACGGAGATTTGTCTTCCAACAAGACAATGATCCAAAACATAAAGCAAAATCTACAATGGAATGGTTCAAAAATAAACATATCCAGGTGTTAGAATGGCCAAGTCAAAGTCCAGACCTGAATCCAATCGAGAATCTGTGGAAAGAACTGAAAACTGCTGTTCACAAATGCTCTCCATCCAACCTCACTGAGCTCGAGCTGTTTTGCAAGGAGGAATGGGAAAAAATGTCAGTCTCTCGATGTGCAAAACTGATAGAGACATACCCCAAGCGACTTACAGCTGTAATCGCAGCAAAAGGTGGCGCTACAAAGTATTAATTTAAGGGGGCTGAATAATTTTGCACGCCCAATTTTTCAGTTTTTGATTTGTTAAAAAAGTTTAAAATATCCAATAAATGTCGTTCCACTTCATGATTGTGTCCCACTTGTTGTTGATTCTTCACAAAAAAATACAGTTTTATATCTTTATGTTTGAAGCCTGAAATGTGGCAAAAGGTCGCAAAGTTCAAGGGGGCCGAATACTTTCGCAAGGCACTGTACCTATCTACCTCAGAGAGCAGTCCTACCTACCTACCTCAGAGAGAAGTCCTACTTACCTACTTCAGAGCGCAGTCCTACTTATCTACTTCAGAGCGCAGTCCTACCTACCTACTTCAGAGCGCAGTCCTATCTACCTACCTACCTCAGAGAGCAGTCCTACCTACTTACCTCAGAGAGCAGTCCTACTTACCTACTTCAGAGCGCAGTCCTACTTATCTACTTCAGAGCGCAGTCCTATCTATCTACTTCAGAGCGCAGTCCTACCTACCTACTTCAGAGCGCAGTCCTACCTACCTACCTACCTACCTCAGAGAGCAGTCCTACCTACCTACCTACCTCAGAGAGCAGTCCTACCTACCTACCTCAGAGTGCAGTTCTACCTACTTCAGAGCGCAGTCCTACCTACCTACCTCAGAGAGCAGTTCTACCTACCTACTTCAGAACGCAGTCCAACCTACCTCAGAGAGCAGTCCTACCTACCTACCTACCTCAGAGAGCAGTCCTACCTACCTACCTCAGAGCGCAGTCCTACCTACTTCAGAGCGCAGTCCTACCTACCTCAGAGAGCAGTCCTACTTACCTACTTCAGAGTGCAGTCCTACCTATCTACCTCAGAGAGCAGTCCTACCTACTTCAGAGAGCAGTCCTACCTACCTACCTACCTACCTCAGAGAGCAGTCCTATCTACTTCAGAGAGCAGTCCTACCTACTTCAGAGAGCAGTCCTACCTACTTCAGAGAGCAGTCCTACCTACCTACCTCAGAGAGCAGTCCTACCTACTCCAGAGAGCAGTCCTATCTACCTCAGAGAGCAGTCCTACCTACTTCAGAGAGCAGTCCTACCTACTTCAGAGAGCAGTCCTACCTACTTCAGAGAGCAGTCCTACCTACCTACTTCAGAGCGCAGTCCTACCTACCTACCTCAGAGAGCAGTTCTACCTACCTCAGAGAGCAGTCCTACCTACTTCAGAGAGCAGTCCTACCTACCTCAGAGCGCAGTACTTCTCACTGTGTTAACCTGGGTGTTGACCCCCAAGAGGCACCAGGCAACTGCTGGCCACAGGGTGAGAGGCCAAGGTGTAAAAGTATCTGGGAAAAAGTCCCCAAAACAGTTCATATCGGTGAGAAGAAAGATGAGGCCTGCTGTCCTTCACCATAGCTGTCAGAGGTGACTGGTGCTAATTGGTAAGATGACTCCTAGGTGTAGCCCAGTCACTGCTGAACTGGAAAAGAGATGAAGACATAACAGAGCCTTCCTGGGTTTATTTGCCACCCAGATGGAGTTGAGACCACAGGAGATCAACACAATGATGTTAACTGGGTCTGTCTTCCGATCCTCTTCAGAATGTAGCAGGCTCTTTCCAAAATAGACCTTGAGCCCCATTCAACAACCTGATCTCACAAACCTAAACAGGAGCACAGTGGTCAGTTCTGGTTCACAAGGCTAGACAGCAACATCTATTTCTCTAATTCTGATAGCATATGCTTTTTTGTTGTTGAGTAGAGATGTTGAATCACGAAATCAACAGGAATGTTGTTTCAGTGTTAACCGCGTCATCCAGTTACAGATTTTGATTGAACAGGGCCTTTGGCCTCTGACTGGCAGTAGCTTGATCTCTGATCTGTGATCAGAGCGGTAGTGGAAGGTGAGAAGGCTTTGCTGTCTAGCTTGGTATGTGACTGTAAACATCTCTGTATGAGAGTAGGGAGGACTACACCAGTGGCTTAGGGTCGGGGTCAGGAATATAGAGCACTCTAAGATTAGTCTGCTCCTAACTCAGCCTGCACATGGCACTCATAGTTGACATTCTCCTCAGACTGTACGTTACAGCAGCGTGACAAAGTGCCAGTGTGCCATATCTCCAGGCCTAAGGGACAGGGAAGGGCCACCATGTCCGAAATACATAATAGTGATTCAATCTAATAATATATTTCTCATATCAGTGTCTTTATGTATGGAAAGAGCTATGTGAGGAATGGGCTATGGTCAATGTTCCATATTCTGTTTAGTTGTATTAGCATGTTATTACTCTGTAATTACAAGTTGTTACTACAGACTTCATGATTGATGATGAAAAGCTGAATGAGAACAAAAAGGTGTTATCTTTTTAGCACGCAAATTTGTGTATAGACAAGACTTATCTGCCAAAATCTGTGATCATCTTGTTGCCACTAAATGCTGAGCCTTTTCTCTTAAGGAATGTGTGTGTGCGTGTGTGTGAGGAATTCTGTCATCAGAGTGTATTTGTAAAGTGACCCCCAACCCCTAGTCAGGTGCAAAGTTGAACATAAAGGGGAGTCTGTAAGAGTGAGTAAGAGAGAGGGTGGGAAAGCACAGGAGTGTGAGTGTGTGTTTAAGATAAACGCAGAGCGTGCGTGATAGAGAATGAGAATGAACATGAGAGTAATTGTTTTCGCCAGACATTATGGAACTGGTGTCATCCAAAAAGTTAGACTTTTGACTCTTTGGACCTTAGAACACCTGAGTCATACAGCAAGACCATGATCCAAAACACAAAAATAAAGTCGACACCAAAATGGCTAAAAAGCAACACATTTTAGGTTTTGGAATGGCCTAGTCGAAGTCCAGACCTAATCCCAATAGAGGTGTTGTGGCAGGACTTGAAACGAGCAGTTCATGCTTGAAAACCCTGTCGCTGAGTTAAAGCAGTTCTGCATGGAAAAGTGGGCCAAAATTCCTCCACAGTGGCGTGAGAGAGTGATCATGAACTACAGGAAGTGTTTGGTTGCAGGCATTGTAGCTAAAGGTGGCACAACCAGTTATTGAGTGTAAGGGGACAATGACTTTTTCACACAGAGGGAATTGGGTGTTGCAAAGCTGTTAATTAAATAAATCGAATAAGTATCATATAATAGAGGTTATTTGTAAACTCAGGTTCCTTTTATCTAATATTACATTTTGTTTGAAGATCTGATAACATTCAGTATCAAAAATATGGAAAAGTACAGAAAATCAGAAAGGGGGAAAATACTTTTTCACGGCACTGTATGCATACTGTATTCCCAGTCATGTGAAATCCATAGACTAGAGCCTAATGAATTTATTTCAATTGACTGATTTCCTTATATGAACTGTAACTCAGTAACATCTTTGAAATTGTTGCATGTTGCGTTTATATTTTTGTTCAGTGTACAATAGATACTGAGTATAAAACAAAACAATATTAAGCACACCTGCTCTTTCCATGACATAGACTGACCAGGTGAATCCAGGTGAAAGTTATGATCCCATAGTGATGTCCCTTAATAACTTCAGTCCGTGTGGATAAAGGGGAGGAGACAGGTTCTCATTTACAACGGTGACCTGGCCAAGATAAAGCGAAGCAGTGCGACACAAACAACAACACAGAGTTACACATGGAATAAACATACAGTCAATAACACAATAGAGAAAAAGTCTATATACAGTGTGTGCAAATGAGGTAAGATAAGGGAGGTAAAGGCAATAAATAGGCCATAGTGGTGAAATTATTACAATTTAGCAGTTAAACACTGGAGTTATAGATGTGCAGAAGATGAATGTGCAAGTAGAGATACTGGGGTGCAAAGGAGCAAAAATAAATAACAGTATGGGGATGAGGTAGTTGGATGGGCTATTTACAGATGGGCTGTGTAAAGGTGCAGTGATCTGTGAGCTGCTGACCGCTGGTGCTTAAAGTTAGTGAGGGAGATATGAGTCTCCAGCTTCAGTGATTTTTGCAATTCGTTCCAGTCATTAGCAGCAGAGAACTGGAAGGAAAGGCGGCCAAAGGGGGAATTGGTTTTGGGGGTGGCCAGTGAAATATACCTGCTGGAGCGCGTTCTATGGGTGGGTGCCTCTATTGTGACCAGTGAGCTGAGATAAGGCGGGGCTTTACCTAGCAAAGACTTATAGATGAACTGGAGCCAGTGGGTTTGGCGACGAGTATGAAGCAAGGGCCAGCCAATGAGAGCGTACAGGTTGCAGTGGTGTGTAGTATATGGGGATTTGGTGACAAAATGTATGGTACTGAGATAGACTGCATCCAATTTGCTGAGTAGGGTGTTGGAGGCTGTTTTGTAAATGACATCGCCGAAGTCAAGTATCGGCAGGGTAGTCAGTTTTACGAGGGTATGTTTGGCAGCATGAGTGAAGGATGCTTTGTTGCGAAATAGGAAGCCGATTTGAGAATTGAACCCTGTGGCACCCCCATAGACACTGCCAGAGGTCCGGACAACAGGCCCTAAGATTTGACACACTGAACTCTGTCTGAGAAGTAGTTGGGGAACCAAGCGAGGCAGTCATTTGAGAAACCAAGACTGTTGAGTCTGCCGCTAAGAATGTGGTGATTGACATAGTCGAAAGCCTTGGCCAGGTTAGGTTAGGCTAGGTCGATGAATACAGCTGCACAGTATTGTCTCTTATCGATGGCGGTTATGATATTGTTTAGGACCTTAAGCGTGGCTGAGGTGCACCCATGACCGGCTTGGAAACCAGATTGCATAGCGGAGATGGTACGATGGGATTCAAAATGGTCGGTGATCTGTTTGTTAACTTGGCTTTTGAAGACCTTAGAAAGGCAGGGTCTGTAGCAGTTTGGGTCTAGAGTGTCTCCCCCTTTGAAGAGGGGGATGACCGTGGCAGCTTTCTGATCTTTGGGGATCTCAGACGACACGAAAGAGAGGTTGAACAGGCTAGAAATAGGGGTTGCAACAATTTCAGCTGATAATTTTAGAAAGAGTGGGTCCAGATTGTCTAGCCCTGCTGATTTGTAGGGGTCCAGATTTTGCAGCTCTTTCAGAACATCAGCTATCTGGATTTGGGGGAGGCTTGGGCAGGTTGCTGTGGGGGGTGCAGGGCTGTTGACCAGGGTAGGGGTGGCCAGGTGGAATGCACTGCCAGCCGTAGAAAAATGCTTATTGAAATGATCAATTATTGTGGATTTATCGGTGGTGACAGTGTTTCCTAGCCTCAGTGCAGTGGGCAGCTGGGAGGAGGTGCTCTTATTCTCCATGGACTTTACCGTGTCCCAGAACTTTTTGGAGTTTGTGCTGCAGGATGCACATTTCTTCTTCTGAAAGAAGAAGCTAGCCTTTGAAGAAGCTAGCCTTTGAAGAAGCTAGCCTTTGCTTTCCTAACTGCCTGTGTATATTGGTTCCTAACTTCCCTGAAAAGTTACATATCGCGGGGGCTATTCGATGCTAATGCCTTACGCCAAAGGATGTTTTGTACTAGTCAAGGGCAGTCAGGTCTGGAGTGAACGGGGCATGCTTTTTTAAGATTGTGAGGAAAGCACTTTTAAAGGGAAGACATAGGGAAGACAACAGATTTAAGTGCCTTTGAATGGGGTATGGTAGTACAACCTGGTCTCAGACCATGTCATATTATTATGTACGTGAATCCGAGATACTCCATTTAGTATGGTATATTACACTTCGTATGATATGTTATGAATTACAATTCATATTATATGTTACGAATTTGTAAAATGTACATTGTGTTACGAATTTGCTAAACGTATGATATATTATGAATTCTAGCTAGGTGGCCAATGTTAGCTAGCTGGCTAACATTAGATAGGCTAGGGGTTATAGGGTTAAAGATAGGGTTAACCAAAAGGGTTAAGGTTTGGGGAAGGGTTAGCTAACATGCTAAGTAGTTGTAAAGTAGCTAAAAAGTAGTAAGTAGTTAAAATGTAGCTAATTAGCTAAAATGCTAAGGTTTTTCCTCACCCATCCACCCCGACCAACCACCCTACTTTCATTTTTGCCTAAAGTAACCATCTGCCAAATGTAGGATATCATACTAACTAAAGTCTATGAGACCAGGCTGGATAGCAGGTGACAGACGCACCAGGTTGTGTCAAGAACTGCAACACTGCTGGGTTTTTCACACTCAACAGTTTCCCCTGTGTATCAAAAATGGTCCACCACCCAAAGGACATCCAGACAACTTGACACAACTGTAGGAAGCATTGACGTCAACATGGGCCCACATCCCTGTGGAACACTTTCAACACCTTGTAGAGTTGAGGCTGTTCTGAGTCCAAAACAAAGTGGTGGTGGTGGGGGGTTTCCTAATGTTTGGTATACTCAATGTATATGTCTCCACACACCTAGCTATTGAAGGATTCAATACAATGTCATCATGTCGGCTACTCTGGGGCGGCAGGGTAGCCTAGTGGTTAGAGCGTTGGACTAGTAACCATCCCCGAGCTGACAAGGTACAAATATGTCGTTCTGCCCCTGAACAGGCAGTTAACCCCCTGTTCCTAGGCCGTCATTCAAAATAAGAATTTGTTCTTAACTGACTTGCTTAATAAAATACAAATAAATGTATTGATCTCAGATTCTGTCTCACTGTAAAAGCAGCCTATCATTTGTGAGGTAAAGTCTCCAGTGATCTAAAATGATGTAGAAATGCCCTTATAAAAGGGCAACATTTTATTGGGCTCGAGGCTACAAAAAAAATAAATCCCCACGTGTGCACCTCAAAGGTGATTTACATGTGTTCCAGTACCTCAGAGCCCCCCCCCCCCCCCAGGCCACCCCCCCTGTCGTGCTCACTTTTTGTTCCGGCACCTCCCAATTTACAAATTAAGCACTGGAGACGGTGTGTGAAACTTGAACCCATGCCTCTCCACCCCATCACCCGCCCCAGCCCAGTGGATTCCACATTAGGGACGGGGCTTCAACCACCAGGCCACAGAGAGAGGCCAACTGCTGCAACCCTCACCAACTGATAATAGTAGCCACAGCACGACTACCAAAAATATACAAATGTATTTGTGTTCTGTACTCCTTGACATGAAGAATATGAATCATGATTTAAACGACTTCATTCATCCAGAAATGTATGGCCCTCACTCAGACCATCTAAATGGAATTTGCCATTGAATGAATCGTGAAAAATGGCGCTCTTAAATTAATCCCATTCTGTTGCTCCCAGGTCGGGAGCAGCAGCCAAGCGGGCAGGGAGGACCTTAACCCAGTGGTCCTGTATCCATGGAGACAGAGGAGCAGTGGAGGTCTGAGCAGGGTGAAGAGGGACTGGATCATCCCTCCAATCAGGGTGCTGGAGAACAGCAAGCAAGTCCCTGAAAACCTGGTCCAGGTACTGAATTAATCATGTCATCTCATATCTATACTGACGCTAGGGCCTCTATACATACATTAACTGATGAGAGTGTTGTCTAGGTGACTAAGATGTAAATGTTAGAGTAACGCTGACACTTTTTGGTCCAGTGAAATTGATCTTACAAAACATGGTATGTAAGATCAGTCACATGTGATCAAGACAACCCACTGCTCTCAGTGAACATGGTTATTGTCCAGACAGACAGCCTTTTAAACTGAGCATGAAAGAGCCACGCTGGCCTCTCTGACCTCCAGAACCACTGACCAGTCATGTGCTGTTGCTCTCCCTCTCTGTTCCCATCAGTGACCACATTCACATCTGGTACTCTATGTGCTGTTCTGTTCTCACCCAGCCATCCTGTGTTGTTTGTTCTTCCAGATCAAATCAGACAAGATTTTCACTGGAGAAGTGATCTACAAGCTGGAAGGACCAGGGGTTGACCAGGACCCTAAGGACCTGTTTGAGATAGACGATAAAACGGGCTGGATCAGGAGCATGATTCCCCTGGACAGAGAGAAAAACAGAAGCTTCACGGTACAACTCACAGGAGAGACATTAGCACCATTGCCTTTGACATGTAAATTATACTATGTCAGCCAGACCCATTCTTTGGTTTGGGTAACAAGGAATGTCACATGACATAATATCAACGTTAGTATGTCATTTAATGTTTTTCAACTAAACATCTACCACTTATTACATTGACTGTCATGGTTGAGTGAGAAGGGAAGTTGCGCACAAGTCTGTTACTATAGTGGGGTGCTTTCTTCGTAGGCCTACATGAGCAGCTACATATAGACCCAAATCAATCACAGTCAATAAGCTGAGAATCGTGTAAGAACAGCAACCACTATGAATGAAAAGAGGATGTCGAGAAACATTTGAGTAATGTCCTGTTTCTGTTCTCTACAGCTGAAAGCCTTTGCCCTGTCGCCCAGTGGAGAGAGACTGGAGAATCCCTCCACCATAGAGATCGTAGTGCTGGATCAAAATGATAACCGGCCCAACTTCTCCCAGAAAGAGTTTGCTGGATCCGTTTCTGAATTCTCCGTGCCAGGTAAACACATGCATCACCTACACACGCTGTGGATGTACATGCAGTCGATACACAAAATGCCAACTGATTGGGTAGTGAACTGAGAGAGTGATTGATGTTGTTTCAACAGGCACATCTGTGATGTCTGTGACTGCGACTGATGCTGACGACCCAACCACAGATAACGCTATCCTGAGCTACTCCATCATTGGCCAGGAGAGCATCCCGCCTCTCCGCATCAATAAGACCATGTTTGGCATCAACAACGAGACAGGGGCCATTTACACACGAGACGTGGGCCTAGACTGGGAGGTATAAGGGCTCTTCCTTTGTCTTTTCATTGACCCATTATTTAGGTCATGCCCTTTCTGGTTCAACAGAAGCACAATATTTTGAAAGATGTTTGAAAGGAAAAACTAATTCATGTCAAATAATATACCGTATGTGCCATAAATGACTGTGAACATCCGTGCATTCCTTACAGGTGGTTAAAGGTTTTAGGTTGACACTGCAGGTTGCTGACATGTCAGGCATGGGGTTAACCAGTCTTGCCAATGCAGTCATACATGTGACTGACATCAACAACAATCCCCCACGATTCTCCCCAGACCTGGTGAGTTTCACTGTTTAATCTCTCAGAAGCTGTTAGCTCCCTTCCATTAATTTACTTTAATCAGATGATATAAACGATATGGACACATCATTCAGGCCAGCTTCAAAATATAGACATTCACATGTGTTTATATAAACTAAGCACAACTACTTTGTGTCTCTGTTTCCTGAATACAGTACACTATGTCAGCTGTGGAGAACAAAGTAGACTTCGTGATTGGCTGGGTCAACGCCACAGACAATGATGAGCCAGGGACAGGAAACTGGGAGACCAAATACACTATCGCCAAGGGCAACCCCTCCAGGAACTTTGCCATTCGAACAGACCCTGTGACCAACGAGGGTATTCTGTCAGTGCTGAAGGTAAGCTATTCTCCATCCGGTAGGATGACGGGAGGGAATGTGTGGGGGACATTCTGGCTCCATGATAGAATGACAAACATGACAATCAGTTCATCCAGTTTATTTTGAGCCTATATAGAGTATCGAGCATGTGATCACACACAGTGGTCAGAGCCAGGCCTTGAAACACGACACTGTTACCCCATCTAGTGGTGACTAACTGAACTGCAAGTCACCAGGCCACAATACATTCCGTTAAGAGTCCTGTGCTGTGACTAATCACTGACTGTAGCTGGAATTTTCAAGGATGTGACTGACGCATAAAACGGATACAACAAATATATGGAACGGTATGTAGTTTAGTTATTTCTCAACATGTATGTCAAACCCACACTATCCAAGTTGTTTTTCAAAACCTCTGCCTTTTTTTGTTGTTGTTGCAGGCTCTGGACTACGAGACCCAGGAGGTGTATACTTTGACTCTGACAGTGGAGAATGTGAACCCTCTCAGCATCAAGGCCCCCAAGGACCCCGTAAGCAGTGCCACAGTGGTGGTGACCGTGGTGAATGAGAACGAGGCCCCACGCTTCAATAAAGACCCCATAGAGATCGTGGTTCTTGAGTCTGTGGAACCTGGCACCGTGCTGGCCAGTAACATCGCCTACGATCCTGATAATGCAAAACTCAAGTAAGATTGGTGCACTGGAGAACTCTGAAAACATAACAATATATATGTTTATGTACTGTATGTGTATGTGTATGTGTATGAAAAAGGAAACTAAAACATTACTGTCATTTCCATCAGGTATGACATACTCAGAGATCCTGAGGGATGGCTTATAATCAATCACGAGACTGGAGAAATCACAGCCAGGAAACCGTTCAATGTCCGCTCCCCTCACGTCAAGAACAACATTTACAATGCAGTCATCAGAGTCACAGACACAGGTGAGTATCCTGAGTTAGCCACTGCTTCACCTCACGTAACTGGAGACATGAGGTCAAGCAGGAAGTGACAGTGAATAATGATGTCCTTTCCTCCTAGATGCTGGTGGAATCTCGACCACAGCGTCTCTGGTGATCACGTTGCGGGAGACCAATGACTTCTTCCCTCAGCTGTTCCCCCTGATGGGGACGGTGTGCAGCGAGTCAGGCCGGGAGACATCTGGTCTGTTCCTGAGTGCTGTGGATGTGGACCTGCCCCCTCATGCTGAACCCTTCACCTTCCAACTGCAAGACATCAATGTGTCTGCCAACTGGACCATCATACATGTCAACGGTAAGGACTATGTATAGCAAGGACAGGACTAGATACTCCTAAAGTCCATGCAGAATGGGGTTATGGAATAGTATGCTATGTCTTCTTATTCCAACTCCCTCTCTCTCTCCAGAGACTCATGCAGTGCTGCGACCCCTGGTAGAGCTGGAGACAGGGGAATATGCTGTCACTGTGTTGGTGACTGACTCTGGCACCCCTAGTCTCGGTGCATATGCTCAGGTCAATGTGACTCTGTGTCCGTGTGGGAAAGACAGTGAATGTAAGACTGAAGCAGCTGCCATATTCGGAACACGAGTTGGTGTCAGCTTCATCGCCTTACTGGTCATCATGGCCAGCATCGCACTCCTGCTGCGTAAGCTATACCTCATGTAAACCCTCACAATACCTGAACAAAGCACATCGCTACATGAACACACACATTTTCCCAAATGTTTCTGTGCAGTGAGATGGGTCTCTGTGTTCTCAGTGCTGCTGCTCCTGGCTGTAGCCGTGGGTAACTGCAGACGGCATCACATGAAGAAAGGAGAGGGGCTGCTGGTGGGGGAGTCAGACGAAGACATCCGTGACAACGTCCTGAACTATGACGAGCAGGGTGGTGGAGAGGAGGATGAGGTCAGACAACATAACATGTTACAGCTGGCGGAACCCAGTTATCTGGTGACATCGTCGCCTCTCGTCCGATAGGCACTTCATATTCCTCCTCCTTTTCTCTCACTAGAATGCCTTCAACATAGACCTACTGAGGAACCCAGTTGATGTGGGACCACTCCCAATATCCTTCTACCCTCCCATCACTGGCATCCCCAGGGGAAAGCAGCCACTCAGGAAAGACTACCCAGACAACCTGCCCTCCCCCTCGTATCCACGGAAACCCCCAGCGGTCCCCACTGACATTGAGGACTTCATCAATGATGTGAGAGAGATGATTCCATCGTGGCCCTGGCCTATTGTTAGTCAGTTGAAATAAGAACGGTCCAAATCCCCAGAGAGAAACTAATGTATTTCTTGCCTGTGTGTCTCCACAGGGCCTGGAGGCAGCAGACCATGACCCCAACGTCCCTCCCTACGACACAGCTCTGATCTATGACTACGAGGGTGATGGCTCCCTGGCAGGCAGCCTGAGCTCCATCGCCTCAGCCAGCTCAGACGGCGACCAGGACTATGACTACCTCAACGACTGGGGACCACGCTTTAAGAAACTGGCCAACATGTACGACCCACGCTAAGGAGACTGCCCTACTGAGCTTTTATCCTCAGATGCCATCCATTTTCTCCTAAACTCTACCCTAACTCCCTATTCTGCTTGAAGCTGAAACCCGATATCATCCTCTCGGTGTAGAACAGGGTAGGATTTTGAATGATTGGCAGAAGTTTAGAGCAGATCTCTGTGTTCCTATTCCTTCTCATGTTTCCAATTGTCTCCAGCAGTGCATTAGCTCAATTCTATTGGCTCTTTTGACACTACATATTGTCCTCCTCCAATCCCTCTCTTTGCTACTGTAAAAGGTCACCGCTGTCATTTGGAGGACTTTCCTGGGTACTGTTGATATTCTCCTCACAAGTTCAGTGAGTTTGACAGGTTTGATGAGACAACCAGGCAGCATTCTGCAGCATATGAATGGTTCACCTTTTGCTGAGTGGGATGCGTGCGTGTCTGCAGAAGGAAGGGAACACATGGTAGAGCATACCAATGAGAGAAGAGAAATATGCACTGTGGTCCTCCAGTCAGTCAGTCCATAGAGCCACTTTAACCACAGTGGCCTTACCAAGTCAGGTGTGTCGTCTTGGAGGTTTCTCCAATCGTTTTTGCTTTATAGAAAGTTTTTTTTAAATGTGGGAGGAATGTAGAGAAAGGTTGACCATATATTGAACAGTGATAGCAAAAAAGGGCTAAGCAAGGGAAACAGAACATCTGTGGGATTCTACCCATGTCTGGTTTTAAGTTTAATACTGTAACTGACCACTACCATTTGAAAACATGTATATTTTCTAAGTGATGTTAATGTGGAATGTTTTCCTTTTTTTATAAATATTTTGTACATACATTTTCCATTTCTTTAATTTTCCTCTAACAATATTACATGAATCCTCAACTCCTACATCAAAATTCACTTGGGAGGTCTATACACACACACACGTTTGATAGTTTGTTAATTAACTCTCCTGCCATTTCAGTCTGACACCAACAATTATAACATTTGAAGCCAATAAGCAATGCCATTACATTTGAGGAGATATGGCTTGGTGGACAGTTTTACTTCCAACATATGCAATACTCAAACTCCTGTGAGAAGCAATGGTTTGGGTGTGACATTTGTTTTCTTGATTGACAATTTAGATTTTACTGACATCTTTACATAAAACATTTTTCAAAGCAGTTCTCATATTACTATTCCTTTACAATACTCAATTTCATATTGAAGTTTGGTAAACAGAACCCAAGACGGTGCTGGCAACTCAAGGACAGTTCAAACAAAGCTTTATTTAAACACCCCTGAGCATCACAGGGACTTTGGAGCAAATGACCATTTTACAACTCAAGGTAGGATTCTGCTCATAATACAATGAACTGCATATCCACTGCAGCAATGAACAACCTTTATTGGTACACCATTTATGCCATGCTAAGGCTGACCCAGACCAAGTTAAATCAAACAGAAGCATCCTTGTAAGTGCCACTTTGACTATGGTTGAAATACTCATCAAACCTAAAAAAAAAAAAAAAAAAGGCCCATCAAATGTTCCCTCTAAGGAACTGAAAGAAGACCCTTGGTCCTAAAAGGTCTACAAGTTCACTGTTCCTCATCAAGAACAGTCCTAATACTAAACAGATACACCTCATCTAGTTACACCTCACTCTGTAGTGAATGGACATTGGTCAACAAACTGAACTGATATCCACCAGGAAAAGCAGGCGAGGTGGCACTTAACTGTTTATGGTGATTTGTATACTGGAAACTTGCAGCCCCACAGAGAGACGCTCTGGTCCTCCTACATTATATTGCTGGATGTAGGAGTGTGTGTACAGATTCCTGCAGAGGAGTGTTGAGACTGACCGGGTCATACAGGCCTCAGGTTCAGATGTTGATCATTATCCTCATCATCGTCCTTCCTACGAGGAGGTGGGCGTGGCTCATCATCCTCCCCTGTGTCCTGCTTGTCCTTCTCTGCTTCGATCCAGCTCTGAGGGGCGATCATCTTCTTGGGCCCGTGTGGAGGGGGTCCCAGCAGAGCCTCGATGTCCTCATAGTTCACCACTTCCCGCTCCAGGAGAGCATTGGCCAACTGAAAATACACACAGAGAAAGACAGTTAACTTTGCATTCACAATTAGCTATGTTTGACAATGGAACACAATGCATGATGAGTGTTTAAAGATGGTAGCTATGTAGACACCACATCACACAAAAAATATGACTAACAAATGTGGAATGAGGATCTCACCATTATCAGCTTGTCTCTGTTATCCAGAAGCAGTTTCTCGGTCTGTCTGTAGGCGCGTGCTATCAACAGCTTCGCTTCCTGCAAGAACCAAAATAAAAAGGCGTACTTCACAAGGTTCTCTCCAATGAACAGAAATACAGGTAAACTTAAAACAGGGAAATCTACTACTAGTACTGTTTTCTCTCTAAAATGTATTTGGGCAGGTGCAGACTTACGTGGTCCATCTGCTGCTGGAGGCCCTGACTGAAGGGCCTGCGTCCAACAGCCCCCTGCTCCACCGTCTCGGGGAAGGACACCTGACCCACACTGGAGGACATGCCATACTGCTTCACCATGGAGTAGGCCACACGAGTCACCTTCCGCAGGTCATCCTGGGCACCTAGCGCACAGACCAACACGTCTCACACACTGAATGCTATAGGTGTATGTTGTGATGAATGGTCAGACGCCCTACCTGTGGTGACCTTGTTGAAGGTGATGGCCTCCGAGGCTCTTCCTCCTAGAGCCATACACATCCTCTCAAACAGCTGTTCTTTGGAGAACAGGTACTGGTCTCTGGGCAGGATCTGGGCAAAGCCGAGGGCAGCGTTGGTCCTGGGGGCAATGGACACCTGGCAAACAAGACAACCAGTGAAAATATCACCTTTGTCCAATATATGGCTATCTACTATGTTTTTGGTCCTGTTCATTTCTCCATAGTACTCAACTATATCGCATTGAGCAAAAACACTGACATTAGTGGATAGACAGCTATGGAAGTGGTGTGTCACCTTCATGAGAGCCTCTGTGTGCTCTAACAGCCATCCAACCAGGGCATGGCCAGACTCATGGAACGCTACAATCCTCTGCTCCTCTTTGGACAGGATCTTACTTTTCTTCACACTTCCTGGACACACAAATGGAGAAAGTCAATAAGGGACCCGAAATCAATCTCTACCACAACAACGTTGGCGGGTGAGTTCCATGGTGGCAGACATTCATAGACATGGTCATGACCTCGTACCGGCTAGGACTCTCTCCACAGCGTACTCAAAGTTGAAGGTGTCGATGGACTTGTAGCCTTCCCTGGCAGCGTGCAGGGCTGCTTCGTTACAGATATTAGCAATGTCTGCCCCTGAGAGAGTAATACACAATCCCGTTAGTAAATCAGTGTATTCTGAAAACTGTGAGCCTATGTTCAAGGACAGTGTACAAGAAGGTGAATATAGTCGTTTTAGAGGGGTGCTATTTAAGCAAAAAGGCCCGCGGAGGTGTGGTATATGGCCAATATACCACGGCTAAGGGCTGTTCTTATGCACAATGCATCGCGGAGTGCCTGGACACAGCCCTTAGCCGTGGTATATTGACCATATATCACAAACCCCAGAGGTGCCTTACTGCTATTATAAACTGGTTACCAACGTAATAAGAGCAGTAAAAAAAAACATGTGTTGTCATACCTGTGGTATACGGTCTGATATACCATGGCTGTCAGCAAATCAGCATTCAGGGCTAGAACCACCCAGTTTATAATAGTCTATTTGTGTGTGTATTATTTCACCAGGTAGGCCAGTTGAGAACAAGTTCTCATTTGCAACTGCAACCTGGCCAAGACAAAGCAAAGCAGTGGGACAAAAAACAACGACACACACGTGGGAGAGTGTGTGGGAGCCATGTGTGTACATACCACTGAACCCTGGGGTGAGCTCTGCCAGACGCAGGGAATAGCTGCTGGCTGGGTGGGTGAGCTTGAGTATCTTCAGGTGCTGCTCGTAGATCTCCTTCCTCTCCTGAAATGCACAAGGAGAAGGAAACAGCTCATGCACACTTAATACGTTGGAGATCTTCTGGACATATATACTTTCAGAGGACAGGGCACTGTACCTGCAGAGTAGGGAGGTCAATAAATATGTGCCTGTCCAGTCTCCCTGGTCTCATGAGAGCATTGTCCAAAATGTCCGCCCGGTTTGTGGAGGCCAGGACTATCACATGGTCAGTAGTGCCCATTCCTATTGGAGAATGATAAAACAGTATATAAGTGCAAGCAATGTTGATGAATAGCCAAAGAAGACATGAGATATGTATATTACACTCCCCCCCCAAAAAAATACTTAAACCTTCACATGTCAGTTATGATAAAGATATTGATAACTGTGACGAAGTAGCGGGAAACTATGTGTAACCCTAATCTCGGTTAACTCAAAACAAACCCCCCCCCCTCACCGTCCATCTCCACCAGCAGCTGATTGAGGGTCTGCTCTTCCTCTGTGTTCGAGAAGCCAGACATATTATTGGAGCGCTTCTTTCCCACAGCATCAATCTCATCTATGTAGACGATGCAGGGGGCTCGGGCACGCGCCTCTTTGAACAGACTCCTCACCCTGGCAGCACCAAGACCTGCACTTACAGACAAAAGATACTTTATTGCTTTGACTTGTTGTCCACCTTCCAGTCTTCTTTGGACTACTTAACTGATTACTGACTTGACTTCTGATTGGAAGCAGTGCAAATCTTACCCCCAATGACTTCCACAAACTCAGAGCCTGCCATCGCCAGGAAGGGCACCTGTGCCTCTGTGGCCACAGCCTTGGCCAGCAGAGTCTTTCCACAGCCTGGGGGCCCCAGCAGCAGGGAGCCCTTAGGGACTTTGGCCCCCAGGTTGAGGTACCTGTCTGGGCACTGCCAAGAGAGATCAGGGGTCAGTAACACACTGATGTACCTGTTGACATTGCTAATAATCATCACACAATATCACCTCTTTACAATTTGCCCTCTTACCTTCAAATAGTCAACAAACTCCTTCACCTCCATCTTTGCCTCGTGCATGCCGGCCACATCTTTGAAACTCACACCCTTCCCAGACTTGCCATCCACGATAGTGAATTTGGCCATTTTCAGCTGGTTCTGCCGAGCACATCACATATGAGCATGAGAAACGCAACAAAATGGCTAAGACCACTAGCAAAGGAAAAGTTCAACAGCCCCTACTTACAAATGCACTGAAGCCGCCCTCTTTTCCACCCATGCCAGCCAGGCGGAAAATATACCACAGGATTGCTACCCCAATGGCAGCCATTCCAAGGGCATAAAGTGCACTGTGACAGAAACAGAGACAAAAGCAGTATTGTACCAATGCATGGAAACACACATGACATGTGATTGAGGTATAAACATATTACATGTTACCTAACCATGGCATGCATGTGATATTCAGTTTTGCATGATCACATCACAGATGCAAGTGTTGGTTGAGAGTCAGGGAACTCACTTTCCAAAGAAGCCAGTGCGCTTGTAGGAGACTGGTATCCTGTCCTTGGCGTCAATGTTCAGCTCCTCTTCTGCAGCTCTAAGCTTCTCCTCAAATTTGTCAATGTTGGCCACCTGCATACGGTACATCAGAGCCAGCCTCTGCACACAGACGGAGGGAGGAAGCGTGTGAAGGGGGGCATATTTCACCGAACATCATCTAGATACCTGTGCTTATAAAATAGGTGACATGGTCATCACAACATTAAAGTGGTGATGGAATGTATCAACACACTAAAAACTGAGGGGTATACTACAAAGTAGGATCAATGAGTTAGCCAGCTAACATTGATAAGCAACCAGAAATAACTATTGATTTTCTGGTTCATTAAAAAGCTAAATTTAGATATGCGTTTTCATTTGTTTAATAAATTAGACCATGCCCATTTCAAGCTCATCTTTCAAAAAAAAAAAGTTAATCTGAATACTTAGGCAAGTTAACGGGCTAACCCCTTGATTCTGCTTTGTAGTATACTGTACATCAGTGTCCAGATTCTAGAATGAGGAAATGGAACGTACAGGCCTTCCGAAGATGACTGCTCCTGGGTGGAGGTAGATTTCCACGATGTCGCTCTCAGGGACCACCTGCACACGAGACACCTCACCCTTGGCCAGCATCTCATTGACAAAGTCATTCCAGGAGATGTTTCCCCCGCTGGTATTGATGGAGTTGAGGAGGCTCATGATGAGGGCGATGATGAAGAGAGTGCGCAGACGTTCCTTATACATCTGATCCTCTTGCTCCCGCCGCTTCTTCTCCTCTGAAAGACAATGGGGAATTAAGATGGGCAGCTAACATCTCCTGTGTTTCTTACTGACCTTGAGGTTTCTTACTGACCTTCATCTTCCTCTGGATTTTTTCCCTTAGGTCCATCACTCTTCTTTTTATCTTGTTGGTTAGACTGAGATGTACTGAAATTATTTGTGGAATCTGGAATGATAGATTACGAGCCAGTGCCATCAGACTGGGAATTATTAGACCATCTTCGAAATTAGTGGGTGGGGTGGCTGCTTACCTAAAACATTCCACAGGCCAACAGGGTTTTTGAACAAGTTGTTCTTGATCAGAAGTTTACGCATTGCTGTCAATCTGGGACTCATGGGTCTGTGTAGCAGTTGCTGGAGAAAGAAGTGGTAACATAATATTAAACTAGGACCTTTTCCTGTTGCTCATGGTTACAGTAGCTACAGGAGTGGCATGACCATTGTGATATGAATGACAGTCAGCTATTGTCATGGTGGAAACAAAGACAGGCAACTAACCTGAATGAGTCCAGGGTTGAGGCCATTATGTGGTTGAGTCACAAATGGACGAATTGAGCCTGATAATCTTTTACAGTTCATACATGTCGATTGCTGCAGTTTGGCGCCATCGTTGTTTTGACGGTTGTTGACAAATTGACAATTGGTGCGTCGCGACACGGTCCATATTATGGTCTTGTAATTTCTACAAGAACTGGCACGTCGCAGAGCTGCCATTACACTGAAAGCTAGGCTACCTAACGTTCGCACAGGTTAGATACAACCACAGTACAGCTGGCTAGCTAATAAAACTGACATGGTCGCCATTAACAGTGCATTCACGACCTGGCTAGCAAACGTCAGTAATGACAATGGGCTTTCGATCTTGAGATTGCAGTAGTGGTCAGCGCGGCATTTTATTATAAAAAAACATGTAATTAAATAGTTAGCTAACTGTTGTTATTCAACATGGCAAGTATAATAAAGATGGTTTGCTACATTAAAGACATATCACTCCTCACACTGATCCGTCCTCAGTATATGTACAACTGTCTCTGTATCTTATTCGACAAGATTTCGTTCACAAATCCTTTGATATGCTCTGAAATGTAGATTTACCCATCATTCTGTTTTGGTAACGAATTTGTATCTTTACAGCAAGGTCCGTGAATTAAATGGGTCAAATTCCTTGTTCAGCTGACCACGAGAATAAATAAGCACATACATATCCTGACGCAATTAAAAAGTATTTGCTGAACCCCGCACTTTAACCCCAAGCGCAACAGTTCGTCTGACCAAAAAGCATTTACATATCTGGTTTTATTATATATTCACGCCGAGATAGGCATAACTTTCAATTTGCGGAAAATATATAATTTATTGTCATTAAATATATATATAGAAAAGTTATTAGTGAACCCTAGTCTGATTACGTCACGACGTTGCATCATGAGCATTCTACCTGCGCAGGATTTTCACTTCCAGCAAACACGTTCATTGAAATAAAAATGGCACATAGAATAGATGCCAACTGTCCGGAAATACAAAAATAAACTTATTATCGAGATTGTGCGCTGATAAATCATTGTATTTGACTTATCTGCCTCTCGTGTGTTAAATAAAGTCTAAGGACTTCTCTGCTGTAGTTACAAAAGTAGCCACCAGAGGATTCATTGTGTTTATACTTGTACTTTTAGCAGTAAAATCATGGTGAAACAGCTTGGAAAGTTTTGTTGTTCATAAAGGTTTGTGCATGACATTGTGATTGTAAAAGCTGCCCTGCCTAAGAAATACCAGATAAAATCTGATAGACTGGTAGACTAAGGTAATACCAAAAATTATATACTCGGTGGTAGCCTAATACAAGGCTGAAGTGGAGCGGTTTGAGAGCTTCCTCTGTGTCTACAGCACTAAGGATCTTTCATGGTCTGAACACGGCCAACACAGTCATGAAGAGGTCACACAACAAAACCTGAAAAGACTCTGCATGGGCCCTCAGATCCTCAAAAAGTTCAACAGCTGCACCATTGAGAGCATCTTGACTGGCTGCATCACTGCATGGTATGGCAACTGCTTGGCATCCGGCCTCAAGGTGTTACAGAGGGTAGTGCGTGAGGCCCAGTACATCACTGGAGTCGAGCTCCCTGTCACCCAGGACCTCTATACTATACAGTGTCAGAGGAAGGCCCTAAAAATTTTCAATGACTCCAGCCACCCAAGTCATAGACTGTTCTCTCAGCTACCACACGGCAAGCGGTAACAATTAGTTAAAATGGTAACCAAATAGCGGTACCAATTAGTTCAATAGTTAACCAATTAACTACCCAGACAATCTACATTTACCCTTTTCGCACAAAAGTTTTTTTGACTCATCACATACACTGCTGCTATTGTTTATTATCTGTCACTTTATTTCTACTTATACGTACATAATAATACAATTAATAATAATAGATGTGCAGGGTTACGAGTTAATTGAGATAGATATGTGTTTTACATTACTATTTACTATTCTTTTTCTATTTTCTTTCTCTTTGCATTGTTGGGAAGGGCCCTTCCTTTCACTTTTACATACACGTAAGTAAGCCTTTCACTTTTAGTCCACACCTGTTGTTTACAAAGCATGTCACAAAAACAAAACAAAAATAACTCCTAAAAGCATGCAGTACAACGTGTATGTCCATTTAATATTGTAGAGGACCTAAAAACAAATTATTCTCTGAAAGAGTCAAAATAAAGGCTCACCCCATCACCGTGACGAACATTACAATAAGCCAATGAGAAAACAGATTTAAGATATTTATTTTTTATCTTAACCAATGATAGCTCTTCTTACATCTCCGTGCATGTCATGTTGCCGCCCAGCAGAGGCCGCTATTCAATCGGTGCAATCGATATGTATTACCAAACAACCCAAACCTGTCTGACTTTCAAAATGTGCAGAGATCATCAACAACAACAATGTTATGACATTGAGACATTGAAATCATGTATTGATGATTGCACTGAGAAAAAGTGTTTTGGAAGTGAAATAGGATATTCAGACCTGTCCTACCTGTGATCTGGACATTTTTAAAAATGTATTTTACCTTTATTGACATGTGGGTCATACTAGGCTGCTAGTTATCTGTAAAGGTGCTATGGTTCAACTGACATCATGAGTACGATCAGATTTAAGTATGCAATAATATGTTTGTTCACGTGAATAATAACACGATAAGAGATGTCTTTCTCCATCACGCTGGGCGAGATCAATCAAGTGCACCCAGCCTTCGTACTCCATTTCCTTTGCTTTTCTCCCAACTGTATAATGGAGATGGGTCCCCAAACATGGAAACTGAAGTACTCGGTCAACCATGTTCGCGCCTTCAGATGATTGTGTCAATGTAGATTTGGTACATTGATTTGATCCATAATGGCGCCAGTTTCATCGGTGCACAAATAGTACCCGCCCACATTCAAGAGCCAATCACAATCAGTGTTTCATTTGGCATCTTTCTCTTTCCTTCAGCCCCATATCGAAGCCAAATCCCGTCTGGAAACAGTTTGCAAGGGGTAGTTTAAAGAAGATTAAGCCGAAACAAAATATCGTTTTTAGCTACTTTAAGTTGACCTCTCAAGGCTCCAGTTTTGATTATTGGGCATACAAATCTTCATTTCAGACCATGGTCACAAAATAAAAATTGTACAAGGACGTTTTCGAGAAGATTTTAAGCTGTATGTGTCGATTGTTGGTGTTCAGGAATTAGCAAGCTAGTTAGCACTAGCCTAGAAATATTAGCTAGCTAACTAGCCTAGCTTGCTAACGTTAGCTTCAAGTAGTCTGATTTTCAACTGAGATGTTTGCAGTATTTCTTGGATGTCTACGGACGGCAGATTGCTAAACCAGAGGGCCTCAAATGGGAAAAACAAGCATCGGACAGGAATATCGGGGATAAGCTTCTCGACGTAACTCAGATTCCGTTGAAGGTAAGACGCAATAACATTAGTTGGCTAGCTAGCTGTGTTTGTTAGTGAACTAGATATACTAGCTAGTTATACCGTTAGCCGTAGCTGTCTAGCTAACTAGATAACATGGCTTCATGCTCGAGTCGAAGAAATGTGTTATGAAGCTAGCTGACCCCCCACCCCTCCCCCAGTCCAGCATTCTAACTGCGTAACAGTACGCGTTTAACTAGCAAAATGACAAGTAAGGGCTTAATCTAGGCGAAACCCGTGGCATACTAGCCTGCGAGTAGTTTGTTGACCTACAGATCCTCTTGGTGTTATAGCTAGATATTTCGTTGCATGGGTAGTTGGGATATACTCTCAAATGTATTTGAAAATCTTCAGGGCCATCCATGTAATAGCCTACACTTCTCTTCAGGCGATTGATATATTTTGTTGTTTATAAAAAGGAATAACACCATGTGTTCAAGGGACGTTGTATCACTGCCAGTGACGTTATTACAAACAACTCATCTGCTGATTTCTTTTTGGAAAAATACACCGAGATGGGATGAAATAATTAGTTATGTTGGTGTGTAATGCAGTGGTGAGATCAGCTAGGACTTAATAATAATACATTAACGTTAGTGTTCTCCAAAGTTGCTGGACTTCTCCTCGATTTGTTGTTTTCCTAGTCGACTCATGGTCCATGGATCCAGGATTTGTAATTTGATTAGAATGTTTTACTGTAATGTATTAACACAGTTACTGGGAAATGTGTCATTTACTCTTTCCTAAGAAGAATATCATTATGCTTGTCATCAAAGTGATGCAGGTGTGCAGTGTTTTCTAATTAATTCCTATAGTAAACCCAATACCATTGCTTGACAGGCTCTACCATTTGAGTGGCTGTGGAATGGTATGCAAATTAAGTCAACAAGAAGTCACAACAGTAAGGCTTTGACTTCTGGTTGTGGGAGAGCATGAAAAGAAGGGCAAGATTCCCAACAGACGACTACTGTACTTGGAGTAGACTGGTTGATAACGTTTTGGTGCAGTATCAGTTCTGTTGAAAACACTGCAGTGGAGCTGCTGGCTGTATTTTCTTACAGAGATACTCTGAGCTCTTCAGCTTGTTGGGCGTTCACGTTGAAATTCATTGCAGACGCAGCAATGCATGTAATCCCCCACCACCTTAGTCAAGACACTGGAAGCACCAATTTCATGTCTCTTAGTTTCTGTAGTTATTTTGCAACTTCTTCTCTCTTCATTTTTGATGTAAATACAACTTGGCTCTGTTGGATGTATTAAATCAATAAGTAGCCATAGTACCCTGGTACAACACACATTACGCGATGCATACGCTTGGTACACTCCCAATGTTAGTTTCAACTTTAGGGTGAGGTTTTGGGGAACTTTATAGCCTAGATGGAGATTTTCACCACAGTGTCCTGTTGTAGTGTGTAAGCCTGAGACAGGAAATTGTGTCCTGCCTGGGTCAGTGAGGTCAGGAGCTGTGTTGGGAGCTGGGATTTCCTGTTCAAGGCAGCCAATCTGTGCCATCCGGTGTGCCTTGTCTTCAGCTGCCTAAGTGAGCCTCTTTTACTCAGGTCCAGAGACTGGTTCCTGTTGTGTCCTGGCCCAAGTCTCCTGAGTTTTAGCCTATTTGTGGTCATGGCAGTGCCACTATTTGACATGGTCCCACTGTGCCCTCTCCTGCCTACACAGTGTGTAATGTGACACCTTCAGCACTGTCAGGCAGGCTAATAACAGGGCAGAAATATAAATCCCAGTGGGGAACGTTGAGTGTCCCTTCACAATACCTCTCTGGCAGTCTGGATTGGTCGGCCTTGCTCAGTTTGACATGTTATGTCTTGTGTAGAGGAGAGTGGCAGGGCTTCCGCAAGTCTGTACATCCTCCATCTTGCAGCCCTCTACTGTGTTTACGCTGCTCTGTGCGACTATCTAAACCTGCAGTGCAGGAAAGACACAGCATAACATCAGTACTGTGACTGTCTGTCGTTCGTCCCACCACATCCTCTCTCTACGCTTTTGCCCTGAGGTCAGTGTGCAGTAGCTGCATTGCCCCCACACTTGTTATGTCACGCAAGGCTTACACTGCTCACCTAAAGATTAACAATGTTTATACCCAGGCAACCGTTTCCATTGGATTGAGTCATAGCTCTGACAAGGTGTTGGATCTTGAATCATAATGTTTTTTTTATTTTTGTTTACTCTGGTTCCAGGCCACATGTTTGAATGTGGGAAGGAACGTTTTGTGTTATGAGCTGATGAGAATCCCAGTCGTTTAGTTGACCCCACCAGTACTGTGGACAGCATTAGGGTATAGCCAGTGTTCCACATTGGCCAGCAATGTTCCAGAAGCTTCTGTCTCCATAGAATGTGGCTAGCATTCGCTTTTGCATTTTGTTGATGCAACATTCTGGGTCCACCGTAATCACAGTGCCTGACATAAGCAGCAGTATGGTGCGTGTTGTTGAGGTAACCTACTTTTTCTAGTTGAACTGGGGAAAGAAAAATCCATCGTGTGTAGGCACAGGGAGAATACAGCTTAAAGTCCTCACACGGTCTGGTTCCTTCCTACCAAACCCTCCCCCCGTGCTGAGTGTTGGTCTTTCAGTAAACAAGGATGTCTACTCCTGGTTCTCTTGTGTTCACTTTTTTTCTTTGCAGTGTAAATCTTTTCCATGCTTCGCCCAACTAGCGCAATCTCTCTGGACTGTCAAATGCCATTTAACCCCCTTTTGAAATTGCTTCCCCTCCACACACACACACACACACACACACACACAAAAGATAACAACGTGGCTGTGTCCCATTCTCCCTGCTCTGCTCCACGGACAGGGAAGCCTCATTTGGAGTTTGGATAGTCCTGTGTCTGATGCATCCTCTCCTGGTCACAGGTTTTACTCACATCTTCCACTGCAGCACTTTTGATAATATTTCTTCCCTGACTCTTATAGATCAAAGGGAACGGGTCTCGCATCTTGTTTGCTACATTTGGGTCTCGCATCTTGTTTGCTACATTTTTAGAACAACTGAACAGTTTTGTTTTTGATCTTTTGATAAGGGCACACTTGAAGTGGAACATGTTGTTATTGAGAGTAGAGGTCGACCGATTAATCGGAATGGCCGATTTAATTAGGGCCGATTTCAAGTTTTCACCACAATCGGAAATCGGTATTTTTGGGCGCAGATTTTATTTATTTTTTTAATGATTTTTTATACCTTTATTTATTTAACTCGGCAAGTCAGTTAAGAACACATTCTTATTTTCAATGACGGCCTAGGAACGGTGGGTTAACTGCCTTGTTCAGGGGTAGAACAACATAACTTGTCAGCTCAGGGGATCCAATCTTGCAATCGTACAGTTAACTAGTCCAACGCTCTAACCATTGCACTCCACCAGGAGCCTGCCTGTTACACGAATGCAGTAGAAGCAAAGGTAAATTGCTAGCTAGCATTAAACTTATCTTATAAAAACAATCAATCATAATCACAAGTTATAACTACTAATCCAGTTTAGCAGGCAATATTAACCAGGTGAAATTGTGTAATTTCTCTTGCGTTTATTGCACGCAGAGTCACGGGAATATGCAAAAGTTTGGGCTGCCTGGCTCATTGCAAACTAATTTGCCAGAATTTTACCTAATTATGACGTAACTTTGAAGGTTGTGCAATGTAACAAGATTATTTAGACTTAGGGATGCCACCCGTTAAATAAAATACCGATCGGTTCCGTATTTCACTGAAAAAATAAACGTTTTGTTTTCGAAATGATAGTTTCCGGATTTGACCATATTAATGACCAAAGGCTTGTATTTCTGTCTGTTATTATGTTATAATTAAGTCTGATTTGATAGAGCAGTCTGACTGAGCAGCAACAGGCCTGTAATCATTCATTCAAACAGCACTTTCGTGCGTTTTGCCAGCAGCTCTTCGCAAGCACAGCGCTGTTTATGACTTCAAGCCTATCAGCCTAATGGCTGGTGTAACCAATGTGAAATGGCTAGCTAGTTAGCTGGGTGTGCGCTAATACCGTTTCAAACATCACTCGCTTTTAGATTTGGAGTAGTTATTCCCCTTGCGCTGCAAGGCTTTTGTGGAGCGATGGGTAACACTGCTTCAGGTGTGGCTGTTGTCGATGTGTTCCTGGTTCGAGCCCAGGTAGGAGCGAGGAGAGGGACGGAAGCTATACTGTTACACTGGCAATACTATAGTGCCTATAAGAACATCCAATAGTCAAAGGTATATGAAATACAAATGGTATAGAGAGAAATAGTCCTATAAATACTATATTAACTACAACCTAAAACCTCTTACCTTGGGATATTGAAGTCTTATGTTAAAAGGAACCACCAACTTTCATATGTTCTCATGTTCTGAGCAAGGAACTTAAACAATAGCTTTTTTTTTTACATGGCACATTTTACATGGCACACATTTTTACATGGCACATGTTGCACATTGGCACATATTACTTTCTTCTCCAACACTTTTGTTTTTGCATTATTTAAACCAAATTGAACATGTTTCATTATTTATTTGAGGCTAAATTGATTTTATTGATGTATTACATTGAGTTAAAATAAGTGTTCATTCAGTATTGTTGTAATTGTTACAAATGTAAAAAAAAATCGGCCGATTTAATCGCTATCGGCTTTTTTGGTCCTCCAATAATCGGTATCGGCGTTGAAAAATCATAATCGGTCGACCTCCACTTGAGAGGCACGCTGTGTTATTGTTTCCCAAACATTGTCATGAAGCAAACACTTCAATGATGGGCTTTTGCTTTCTTGTTTACAGATGGATACTGTTGTACTTTTGTGTATTTCCTCCCAAAAGGTCCAGCACTTTATGTTCAATAAGTTGTTTGCGTGTGAGAGAGCTGTTACTGTGTCGAGTGTGGGGGAGGCTTCAGCTTTGCTAACGTGGGCAGATGTGAGCTGGGAAAGATCACAGGGGGGGGTGTAAAGCTGAAGACAACAGTTGGTGTTTTGATCGGATGTGCTGAGCACTGCGTGATGTTTTATCCATACGTGGCACTGAGAATGTCCTTTGGTAGTTGGCCTGGCCGGCCAGTTCTTCAGACACTGCCTGTGAGCCCCTGAAAGAGGAGAGCACTGACGTGTCCTCTGCTGCTCTGTCCTGTCTGGGTGGAGAGAGACCAAGCTCGGCTCACATGGAAACGCTTGCCTTGCCTCAATCACTCCTCCTCACTCCTAAATGTTTCATACTCTCTTTTTTTTCCCTCTCCCTCTCAGCTGCTCAAGTTCTAAGTGAGCAGGGTTTTATCCAGCGTTTGAAATGCCTCTCGATCACAAAAAAACATGCTTGGGAGGAGGACTGCCATTTTAGAAATGGGTTTAAGCTACTGGCTAGAGTTGTGCCAGAGAATTAGAGCAGTAGCCAGTTGAGTTTCCTGTGGGTTGTGGGCTCGTATCTCCCCTGTCCTTGTGGTGATGGGGTGAGTGGGGGAGTGTGGCCTGGCTGAATCTCAATCACTGGGGCCTTCAGCTCTGCTGTCCTTTTGATGGGGCAGCTGCAGCCATTCAATCGGTCCATTTACATTGAAATGCAGCGACAGGAAGGGGGAGGGTGACGTGGGGCAGTGCGTGACAGAAAAGCATACCTAACCAAAGACCAAAGAGGTCTATGACACTTTGTTTTCACCAGCCGTGGTGCCATATACATCACACAAAGGCTGTAAGCACCCTCCTTTGACCACCAAGGACATTTTCACCACTCAGCCATAACAAACAAAAAAAATATACAACCAAGCTTTGATTTGTGGAGTTTGTTTGTTGGTCAATCTCTTTATAACAATTAGTAGCTGAAGTTTTTGTTAGCTTTTGTGCTTTGCACATTGCCAATGTATTTTAACCACACATTTGTTATGATTCTTTCATCACATTGTTTCCACCATATCTTCTGGCTTATTTCCACTAGCCTATATTCTGGTTGTTATTATGCACTCCATTCAGTCCTTCCCGTTGCCAGTTCTAATGGGTGTCACACTGATCTTGGATGTTAAACCTAAGCCTGCACACAGGAACTTTCTGTTACTCGTTTAGGGTTTGATAGACAACTGTGTTTCAGACAAACGGGGCCAGTGTGTCATATGACTAGGTTGATATAGCTAGCTTTTCAGGATTGCTTTGAGTTCCTTTTGTGAAGTGTAACAGTGATTTTAGAGGCTCTGTCTGGTGGGGTGGGTTTGCCTGTGACTTGTGTTGGGTTTGCCTGTGACTTGTGTTGGGTTGGTGTTTTTCTACATGTGCGGAGCTGTTTGTTTGGACAGGTTTATGTTTGTCCTACTTGCCCTGTGAGCACCTTCACCTGACTGTTGAGATTGCCTTGCATATTTCCCACTAAGGTTAAAGCATGCTTCAGTTTGTTTTGCACCCAAATACTGTTTCCTCTTGCAGCCAAGCCAACTGCCCTTCAAACCTGTTAGTGGTGTTTGAGTCTATAGATAGTCAACACCTGCTGACTGAGGTGCTGGTTGATACACCTGTTTTTCCTAGAGTTTCTCATACAGTGCCTTCGGAAAGTATTCAGACCCCTTGACCGTTTCCACATTTTCTTACATTACAGCCTTATTCTAAAATTGATTTAAAAAAACGTTTCCTCATCAATCTATACCAACAATACCCCATAATGACAAAGCAAAAACAGGTTTGTAGACATTTTTGAATATATATTCAAATTAAAAGCATATCACACTTGCCTTGACGACAGCTTTTTGACCCTTTACTCAGTACTTTGTTGAAGCACCCTTGGCAGTGATTACAGCCTCGAGTCTTTTTAGGTGTGACACTACAAGCTTGGCACACCTGTATTTGGTGAGTTTCTCCCATTTCTTCTCTGCAGATCCTCTCAAGCTCTGTCATGTCGGATGGGGAGCGTCGCTGCAAAGCTATTAAAAGGTCACTCCAGAGATGTCCGGACATTCAGTGACGTGCCCCGAAGCCACTCCTGCATTGTCTTGTGCGTGCTTAGGGTCGTGGTCCTGGAAGTTGAACATTCGCCCCAGTCTGATGTCCTGAGCGCTCTGGAGGAGGTTTTCGTCAAGGATCGCTGTACTTTGCTCCGTTCATCTTTGCCTCAATCCTGACTCGTCTCCCAGTCCCTGCCACTGAAAAACGTCCCCTCAGCATAAAGCTGCCACCACCATGCTTCACTGTAATCAAAAAAATCTAATCTAATTTATTTGTCACATACACATGGTTAGCAGATGTTAATGCGAGTGTAGCGAAATGCCTGTGCTTCTAGTTCCGACAATGCAGTAATAACCAACGAGTAATCTAACCTAACAATTCCAAAACTACTACCTTATACACACAATGTAAAGGGATAAAGAATATGTACATAAAGATATATGAATGAGTGATGGTACAGAACGGCATAGGCAAGATGCAGTAGATGGTATCAAGTACAGTATATACATATGAGATGAGTAATGATGAGTACATTACTCATCTCATATGTATATACTGTACTCGATACCATCTACTGCATCTTGCCTATGCCGTTCTGTACCATCACTCATTCATATATCTTTATGTAAACAAAGTGGCATAGTTTAAAGTGGCTAGTGATACATGTATTACATAAAGATGCAGTAGATTATATAGAGTACAGTATATACATATGAGATGAGTAATGTAGGGTATGTAAAGATTATATTAAGTAGCATTGTTTAAAGTGGCTAGTGATATATTTTACATACATTTTCATCAATTCCATCAATTCCCATTATCCATGGCTGGAGTTGAGTCAGTGTGTTGGCAGCAGCCACTCAATGTTAGTGGTGGCTGTTTAACAGTCTGATGGCCTTGAGATAGAAGCTGTTTTTCAGTCTCTCGGTCCCAGCTTTGATGCACCTGTACTGACCTCGCCCTCTGGATGATAGCGGGGTGAACAGGCAGTGGCTCGGGTGGTTGTTGTCCTTGATGATCTTTATGGCCTTCCTGTGACATCGGGTGGTGTAGGTGTCCTGGAGGGCAGGTAGTTTGCCCCTGGTGATGCGTTGTGCAGACCTCACTACCCTCTGGAGAGCCTTACGTTTGTGGGCGGAGCAGTTGCTGTAGCAGGCTGTGATACAGCCCGACAGGATGCTCTCGATTGTGCATCTGTAGAAAGTTGTGAGTGCTTTTGGTGACAAGCCGAATTTCTTCAGCCTCCTTAGGTTGAAGAGGCGCTGCTGCGCCTTCTTCACGATGCTGTCTGTGTGGGTGGACCAATTCAGTTTGTCTGTGATGTGTACGCCGAGGAACTTAAAACTTACTACCCTCTCCACTACTGTCCCATCGATGTGGATAGGTTGGTGCTCCCTCTGCTGTTTCCTGAAGTCCACAGTCATCTCCTTAGTTTTGTTGACGTTGAGTGTGAGGTTATTTTCCTGACACTACACTCCGAGGGCCCTCACCTCCTCCCTGTAGGCCGACTCGTCGTTGTTGGTAATTAAGCCTACCACTGTAGTGTCGTCCGCAGACTTGATGATTGAGTTGGAGGCGTGCATGGCCACGCAGTCGTGGGTGAACAGGAGAGGGCTCAGAACGCACCCTTGTGGGGCCCCAGTGTTGAGGATCAGCGGGGTGGAGATGTTTTTACCTACTCTCACCACCTGGGGGCGGCTCGTCGGGAAGTCCAGTACCCAGTTGCACAGGGTGGGGTCGTGACCCAGGGTCTCAAGCTTGATGACGAGTTTGGAGGGTACTATTGTGTTATGCTGAGCTGTAGTCGATGAACAGCATTCTCACATAGGTATTACTCTTGTCCAGATGGGCTAGGGCAGTGTGCAGTGTGGTTGAGATTGCATCGTCTGTGGACCTATTTGGGTGGTAAGCAAATTGGAGTGGGTCTAGGGTGTCAGGTAGGGTGGAGGTGATATGGTTCTTTACTAGTCTCTCAAAGCACTTCATGATGACGGAAGTGAGTGCTACGGGGCGGTAGTCCTTTAGCTCAGTTACCTTAGCTTTCTTGGGAACAGGAACAATGGTGGCCCTCTTGAAGCATGTGGGAACAGGGATGATATTGGCCAGATGATGAGCGTGCCTGGTTTCCTCCAGATTTGACGCTTGGCATTTAGGTTAAAGAGGTCAATCTTGGTTTCATCAGACCAGAGAACCTTGTTTCTCATGGTCTGAGAATCCTTTAGGTCCCTCTTGGCAAACTCCTAGCGGGCTGTCGTGCCTATTTACTGAGGAGTGGCTTCCGTTTGGCCACTCTACCATAAAGGCCTGATTGGTGGAGAGCTGCAGAGATGGTTGTCCTTCAGCGAGCTTCTCCCATCGCCATAGAGTGACCATTGGGTTCTTTGCCACCTCCCTGACCAAGACCCTTCTCCTCCGATTGGTCCGTTTGGCCAGCCGGTCAGCTCTTGGAGGCATCTTGGTGGTTCCAAATTTAAACTTAAGAATGTTAGTCATGCATGTGTTTGGACACTAATGCTCCTACTGCCAAATGTAGGCCTACTTTCATTATTTGTCTTACATGTGTCAGACTTCACTCGGTGGTGTTGCTTTTTTATAGAAACACGCCAGCCTTATCTTGCTGGAGTATGTAGGACAGAACAGTTTATTACTTGCTAATTATGTATGCAAGGGATTGTTTCCAATGCTATTTTTCACGTACAATTATGGCACAGGTGTTATTTTCCATTTAGAATGCCTAACATGCCTGTACTCTGCCTTAGCTTTGAAATTCCATGCTAATTTCTTGGAATGATGTCTTGTTTTGAACGTACCACAGGAGATTTTGAAAATCTTGGATACTCCGATGGTGTGAAATTGAAAACCGGAAATTTCAGGTGGCACTTTCGGTACACTTTTAGAGAACCATTCCAGTTGCAGGGCCCACATTGAAATCTTTTTTAAGGCTATTGCTGTCTATTTAAGGCTATTCTATTATGAATGTTTCACATAATTAATTATTCAATTGTGCGTAACAGGGTTATTTTTTGGAGCACTTGACAGTGCAGTGCAGTAAGAGCGCAGACCAGCCACCCACTGAGAAACTTCACAGGGTCGAGGCCTGCTGCTCCCCCTCTCTCTACTGTCAGTCAGTCATGCTTATCTGCATTCCTGGCTAGGCCCAGGACAGCCAGGTGTGGCCATGTCATGCACAGTCATGCTAGCTAAACATACACCCTCTCGAACCACACATACAAACAACGAGGGCCGAGAATTGCCAGGGACCTCACAATAAGATATTGCAATTCTCATGATTCTATATGTATTTTGATTCTGGGATTTTTATTGCGATTTGAACACCTCAGTCAAGGGTTTTTCTTTTTACTGTGGACTAATAGTGAAGACATCAAAACTATGGAATCATGTAGTAACCCAAAAAGTGTTAAACAAATCAACATGTATTTTATATTAGAGATTCTTCATATAACCACCCTTTGCCTTGATGACAGATTTGCACACTCTTGGCATTCTCTCAACAAGCTTAACCTGGAATGCTTTTCTAACAGTCTTGAAGGAGTTCCCACATATGCTGAGCACTTGAATACTGCTTTTCCCTCACTCTGTTGTCCGATTCAGCCCAAACCATCTCAAATTGGTTGGAGGGTTGTGGAGGCCAGGTCATCTGATGCAGCACTCCATCACTCTCCTTGGTCAAATAGCCCTTACACAGCCTGGAGGTGTGTTGGGTCATTGTCCTGTTGAAAACAAATGATAGTCCCACAAAGCCAAAACCAGATGGGGTGGCTTATTGCAGCAGAATGCTGTGGTAGCCATGCTGGTTAAGTGTGAATAAAATAAATTACAAACAGGGTCACCAGCAAAGCACCCCCACACAATAACACCTCCTCCTCCATGATTTGCGGTGGGAAATACACATGCGGAGATCGTCCGTTCGCCAACACCGCGTCTCACAAAGACACGGCGGTTGGAATCAAAAATCGTCCATTTGGACTCCAGACCAAAGGACACACTGGTCTAATGTCCATTTTTCATGTTTCTTGTCCCAAGAAAGTATTTTCTTATTGGTGTACTTTAGTAGTGGTTTCTTTGTAGCAATTCGACCACGAAGGCCTGATTTTCACGCAGTCTCCCCTGAACAGTTGATGTTGTTGTCTGTTACTTGAACTCTGAAGCATTAATTTGGGCTGCAATTTCTGAGGCTGGTAACTCTAATGAACTACCAAATAGGGCTATCTTCTGTTTATCCCCCTACCTTGACACAACACAACTGATTGTCTCAAACGCATTAAGAAGGAAAGAAATTCCACAAATGAACTTTTAAGAAGGTGCACCTGTTAATTGAAATGCATTTCAGGTGACTACCTCATGAAGCTGCTTGAGAGAATGCCAAGAGTGTGCAAAGCTGTTATCAAGGCAAAGGGTGACTATATGAAGAATCTCTAATATAAAATATAATTTGATTTGTTTCACAGTTTATTTATTTCATAGTTTTGATGTCTTCATTGTAAAATAATAATGTAAAACATTTTAAAATAAAGACAAACCCTTGAATGAGTAGGTGTTCTAAAACGTTTGACCGGTAGTGTATGTCTGCTGCATAGACATGAGAGAGAATGAGAAAATGAGTTTTGATCAGTCATGGAAATAAGTGGTGAAGACATGTTGGCTATTTTTTTTTTTAAAGATTGAGAATAAGCTATAGGGTGAAATACTGCACTTTTAATGCAGGTACAGCCGACTAAAGCTACCTAGCGCAAAAACCACCCTGCTTTTTCAACTTCACAAATCGATACTTGGAGTCACATCACTACAAACACATTTTTCTGCTCAGGATGGTCTATCTAGTTAGTGTCTCTGCTTAAGGTGCTGCTATACTCCCTCACACAGTTGGAAGGGCACTCTACCTATGCATAGCTCAAGTTCTTCAGGAAGCGCTGTTCACCGGAAGTGAAGGGCGTTGGAGCTAACTGTTTGCCTCGTTTCCTTCATTGAGTAAATCACTGTGACACACACACACACACACACTAGCGTGTCTGTGTTTGGGGGAGGGGCTATGCGGTACTAGCATTTTCCCTCCCTACTGTTTCTGCAATGCTTGGTTTGCCATGTCATAGGTTTCCTACAGTGCCTCTGCACCATGTAAATGCTCTATAATGAGTGAAAGGCTGTGAAAGTTCACTTCTCCTTCAGTGAGAGAATGCCAGGTATGCGTCACCTCGAATGTGAGGTGGAGAGACATCAGTCTCTTCATCTGGGTGATCAAAGCCTCTGTAGGGTGCGCTTTGAAGCATTTCTTTAGCAACCTCAGATTCATCTGTGCTCGTTGGGATGCTGCAGCCATGTGTGTGTGTGTTTCCTGGCAGTGGAAGGTTTAGAAGAAGGGGCCATGGTGCTGCTGATGACATATGGACTTAGATTGTGACGAAATGGCCTATTACTCTTCAGGCCTCAACCTGCTACCTGCTGTGAGCTCTTCACTTTTCATTTGACACTGCTGTGTAATACTGATTTTTACCACTTAAAAAGACCACTGCAACAGAATATTTTTATTTTGGCTAAAGTGTTTTTTTTCTTTTCGGCAGTTGACATGTTGTTCTCCTGTCTTTTCGGGATGCCACAATTGATTTCCCTCTAATAAAAAAGGAACAGTATGTTGACATATGATTCAAGCGTGAACGTGTATTAATCTGAATGTGTGTGTGCACTTAAGAGAGTGAGGCGGTATGAGCACAGGATGATATTGGAGAGGGTTGTTAAGAAGGGTTATTGCGTTCTCTACTGACAGCCTATCAAGCCTAGCTGAGGTGTTTGGACAGTGCTGCCTGACAGCCCTGCCTGTGAGAACAGGAAGTTGATGCATCTGTCCCACAACCAGGCCCCATGCCCAGCACCACCAGTGCTCAAGTGGGGAAGTGAGACTGACCACCACGGCCTTAAGCGTGGCCTCTGCCTGTTAGAAGCCTGTTAAGGCTGGTTGCATACAGGAACACAGCCCAGCAGTGTGGTTGGCTGTAGCTGCAATCTGATGTTTTCAATGCTTCATCTTCCAGGTGGTACTTGGGAAGCAGAACTGAATAGACCCTTCAGTAGTGACCACACACACAGACTTGCACACACACACAAGCATGCACATGCATACTGCCACACAAATGTTCCCCATCCCCTCTGGTTTTGGCAGTGATTTCTGCCCAGCCTTTATTCATGCATATCCACTTCTCCTGGGCAGACAGATTTCCGATGAGGAGAAATCACAGGGACCGTGTCTGTTAGAGGGGAGGGTGGGGGGGGTTGGTGGCTGGTAGTTTGGCTCCTGGCTGATGGGAGAGGATTGGAAGTGACACAGAGGCCCAACAGAGGACTGAGATCCTCTGAAATGACCTCCTCCGCCCCCCACACAAACACCTGACACCCACAGCTAGCCAATAGCCATGGTGGTCAGCTCCCATTACAGTGAGACCCCGGCCAGAGACGGCGTGCCTCTCAAAGCTATGGGAATGGAAATCCCCTTCAGAGCACATTAGCACACGACCCATACTGCCTTGATGAGGGAGAAGTGTTGACTGTGCTTAAACAACCATAATACCTGTGGTGCAGAAACCAATGACTTATGTCCATGTCCTGTAAGTAGGCTGGTGTAGCAGCAGATTAGATGAATTGGTTGTGTCTGGCTGCCTGGCTGAGAGAGAGCTGGTGAGTGGGTGGATGACTATGGGCAGTCGTCATGCAGGATTTATTTAGGGTGGCTGTATGGGGATGATGTGCCATGTGCTGCTGCCTGCACCTCCCATCTTCAGATTCACTCGGCCATCATCGAAACCCCTCTGCCTTTGCTGCCATGGGAACAGGAAATGGCAAACAAAATGGTCCTTGAAGCGGTCAGGTCGGCTCTCTAGCAGCAGATCTTACATCATTGAGAAAATGAAATCTTCGAATTGGAGGAATAATCTTTTTTTTTTTATACTTTGGTGTCTGTTTAGGGTAATTGGCCACCTCAGTTCCTGTATACATGGGTGAGGGTAGTCTTTGATTGCTGCTATTATAACCTATCATACTGAGGCCATCTTAAGGGTTTCTGAGAAGCTTGTCACAGTTTCCCTCACGTCACTTTCCTTTCTCATCTTAATGTCACTCTTAAGGCGCCCGCATGCTTCCCAGCCGTTCAGCAGTTCAGAAGTTTGCATACAGTTGAAGTCGGAAGTTTACGTACACCTTAGCCAAATACATTTTAAACCCAGTTTTTCACAATTCATGACATTTTAATCTTAGTAAAAATTTCCTGTTTCAGGTCAGTTAGGATCACCACTTTATTTTAAGAATGTGAAATGTCAGAATAATAGTTGAGAGAATGATTTCTTTCTTTCATCACATTCCCAGTGGGTCAGAAGTTTATATACACTCAATTAGTATTTGGTAGCATTGCCTTTAAATTATTTAACTTGGGTCAAAAGCTTCGGGTAGGCTTTTTGGCCCATTCCTCCTGACAGAGCTGGTGTAACTGAGTCAGGTTTGTAGGCCTCCTTGCTCGCACACGCTTTTTCAGTTCTGCCCACACATTTTCTATAGGATTGAGGTCAGGGCTTTGATGGCCACTCCGATACCTTGACTTTGTTGTCCTTAAGCCATTTTGCCACAACTTTGGAAGTATGCTTGGGGTCATTGTCCATTTGGAAGACCCATTTGCGACCAAGCTTGAACTTCCTGACTGATGTCTTCAGATGTTGCTTCAATATATCCACAAATTGTTCCACCCTCATGATGCATCTATTTTGTGAATTGCACCAGTCCCTCCTGCGGCAAAACACCCCCACAACATGATGCTGCCATCCCCATGCTTCACGGTTGGGATGGTGTTCTTCGGCTTGCAAGCCTCCCCCTTTTTCCTCCGAACATAACGGTGGTCATTATGGCCAAACAGTTCTATTTTTGTTTCATCAGACCAGAGGACATTTCTCCAAAAAGTACGATCTTTGTTCCCATGTGTAGTTGCAAACCGTAGTCCACTTTTCGCACCAAGGTATGTTCATCTCTAGGAGACAGAGCGCATCTCCTTTCTGAGCGGTATGATGGCTGCCTGATCCCATAGTGTTTATACTTGCATACTATTGTTTGTACAGATGAACTTGGTACCTTCAGGCATTTGGAAATTGCTCCCAAGGATGAACCAGACTTGCCAAAACTATAGTTTGTTAACCTTTCTGATCTCCCCATCCCGGATCCGGTATCGTGAATACAGACTCAAGCTCATTACCATAACGCAACGTTAACTATTCATGAAAATCGCAAATGAAATGAAATAAATATGCTAGCTCTCAAGCTTAGCCTTTTGTTAACAACACTGTCATCTCAGATTTTCAAAATATGCTTCTCAACCATTGCAAAACAAGCATTTGTGTAACAGTATTGATGGCTAACGTAGCATTTAGCATTAGCATTCAGCTGGCAACATTTACACAAAAAAACAGAAAAGCATTCAAATAAAATCATTTACCTTTGAAGAACTTCAGATGTTTTCAATGAGGAGACTCTCAGATAGCAAATGTTCAGTTTTTCCTGAAAGATTATTTGTTTAGGACAAATCGCTCAGTTTTCTGCGTCACGTTTAGCTATGAAAAAACCCCTGTATCCAGGATTGTGTAAATCTATCAGCAAGCTCATTAGCATAACACAACGTTAACTATTTATGAAAATCGCAAATGAAATGAAATAAATATGCCATCTCTCAAGCTTAGCCTTTTGTAAACAACACTGTCATCTCAGATTTTCAAAATATGCTTCTCAACCATAGGAAAACAATCATTTGTGTAAAAGTAGCTAGCTAGCGTTAGCATTTCGCGTTAGCATTTAGCGTTAGCATTAGCGTTAGCATCCAGCACGCAACATTAACAAAAACATAAATGCCTTCAAATAAAATCATTTACCTTTGAAGAACTTCTGATGTTTTCAATGAGGATACTCTCAGTTAGATAGCAGATGCTCAGTTTTTCCAAAAAGATTCCTTGTGTATTAGAAATAGCTCCGTTTTATACATCACATTTGGCTACCAAAAAAAATCCGAAAATTCAGTCCTCAAAACGCGAACTTTTTTCCAAATTAACTCCATAATATCGACTGAAAACATGGCAAACGTTGTTTAGAATCAATCATCAAGGTGTTTTTCACATATCTCTTCATTGATACATCGTTCTTGGACACATGCTTTCTCCCCTGAATCAAATGGTAAAGTAGAAGCAGCTGGCAATTGCGCACCGAATTCGACGCAGGACACCAGGCGGACACTTGGAAAATGTAGTCTCTTATGGTCAATCTTCCAATGATATGCCTACAAATACGTCACAATGCTGCTAAGACCTTGGGCGAACGACAGAAAGTGTAGGCTCATTCGTTGCGCAATCACAGCCATATAAGGAGAGAATGGAAAACAGAGCTTCAGAAATTCTGCTAATTCCTGGGTGATGCATCATCTTGGTTTCGCCTGTAGAATGAGTTCTGGGGCACTTACAGACAAAATCTTTGCAGATTCTGAAACTTCAGAGTGTTGTATGCATAGTCGAGCATCTTTTCGTGACAAAATATCGCGCTTAAAACGGGAACGTTTTTTATCCAAAAATGAAATAGCGCCCCTAGAGCTCTAACAGGTTAACAAGAAATTTGTGGAGTGGTTGAAACACTTAGGTTGGAGTCATTAAAACTAGTTTATGTAAACTTCCGACTTCAACTGTATATTACGATGACATTCTTATTTGACATTCGATGACATTTGTTTGTTTTGGACTTCGATAAGGTTTTCTGATGTTTGTGCACACATTCTTCTCTCGAGGGAAACCGAAGTCTGTAGGGAGTCTTTAACGAAGTGCGTGTTGTCATTCAACGAGAGACAACTCGTCCTCATGCAAATGTTGAGAAATACTGCACCAAACATCCTAGTCAGATGAAAAATTGCACTACTAAGATCTCTTTGGCAAAAACTTCAATTAATGACCGAGTTATGTTAGATTAATTCCTCAAAATAGTCACAATTATACTGGCTTCGGCGTCTCAATCTGGACAAACGGGACTATTGACGCTTTATTCTTGTTTTTCAATTGAAGGTATTTTTAAGGGAGAATGCAAGCACAGTTCGGCTATGCTCCAGCCGACTTGAAGCATGCTAACGTCTTTATCCTTCAGGGCTCGTCCTCTCGTAAATCTCCTCCGTGTTCTATTCCATTTTTACTCGCCACTCTTTCTCTATCTCTCTCTCTGCATTGGAAGACTGTGTCAGTGCACCAGCCAAGGCTCCTGCAGCCCTGTTCGTCTCAGAATCTTAAGTGCGTGAGGCTGCTTATGCAGTGAGCTGCTCCACAGAAACACACCGCTGTTCCCTTCCCACCTCCATTTCTGCTGTGACTCAGTCAGATGTTTACTTCACTATTTCAGTGCAGCCATCACAGCTCCAACCTGAGGGCTGGAGATGGGTGGAGGACAATGCACATTGTAAAATGCTTTCTCACACATGTAGCCTCTCTCGCCAGGTGTATTCTACCTATTGGTTTCCTCTGGGCATATCAATGTCAAATGATGTAATATCGGTAATAATAGTAGTGTTAATTGTTCTGATAGACCTCTCACTGTCTTCCCTGGGGTTCAAATGGATTAAAACCCCTTAATTGTTAATGTAAAGAGCTACCCACACATCCTGTCAAGACATGGAATATTATTTTATGGGAGATGTACGCTTTGTAGTTTAACTTCCTTTCCACTGCTACGCTCCAATGAATAATACAGTAAAATCTGAAAAATAATTTGTCTTAAATGTCATGGCTAAATCTGCACAGGCATTCTAACAACCTGGCATTCAGCCTCTGATTTGCTTCTGCAGAGAAGGGTAGATGTAATATCAATGTACACATCACCATGGTGATGGCGATGATGGGCTGTAGAATGAGATGGGGTTGGATTTGGTACTGTGAAATGCACTGCTGTGTTTTAGATTAGGAAAGACTATGGTTGGTTTAGATTTTTTTGTGTGAAATTTCTGAAGCCTCGCCTTTTTGTTTTTTCAAAAATGTGATGGTTAGTGAGCTGAAGATGGGGAGGGATCATGTGTGTTCTCTGACTGACCCTCAATCCACCTCTGCTGTTGCACTAGGGCATGTGTATGTGGTAGACAGCCGGGGGGGGGGGGGGGGGGTGCGTGCATCAACCCCTCCCATTGTGTCTGTGAGCTAGTCAGTCACAAACAAGCACTCAGCCATGGTAGTGAAGATGTGTGTGCATGTCTGTTGCCTGCCTGACATTTAGAAAGTCTTTATGGTTTAAATAGGGGCCATTTTGAAATGGCAGTGTTATTGTCTGTTATTTCAGAACACAGTATCAACAGGAGACCAGGGATGTGTCTGCCCCCCCGGGGTGAGGTTTGATTTCCTATCGACCTCCTCGTCCACAAAACTCACTCCATTTATCATACTCACGTTTCCTCTTGAATTCTGGGTTTTCTTATTTCTTTAAAGAGGAAGCAGAAACTCTCCAGGAGAAAGCACATACGTTTAAGCACACGTTTTAGATTCGGGCCAGTGAGTGTTTGAATTCCTTGGAATGTGGGTTTCGCCTTACGGAGAAACGGTTACCTTGACAACAGCAGAATGTTGGGTGTTTTGCCATGGAGTGTGTGAGGCCAGTGTGGATGGTGGCTGTGCTGAACAAACAAGCACTGGTAACTGTGTCAGGAGTGGTGCTGTTTCTCAATTCAATCCTCTCTCCTCCCTCGCTTTCTTCCTTCATTTGATGAAATTGCTTAATTTCATCCTTTTTTAAAATGTTCTACCATTATCTTCCCCTCACTCTCTGGTTGCATCACTCTGCCTATCTTCCTTTCATAATTGTTCCTCATCCTGTTTACGTTTATATTCTAATCATTTAGCAGACGCTCTTGGGCTGGCAGGGAGCCTAGTGGTTAGAGCGTTGGGCCAGTAACTGAAAGGTTGCTGGATCGAATCTCAGAGTTGACAAAGTAAAAAATCTGCCGTTCTGCCCCTGAACAAGGCAGTTTAACCCACTGTTCCCCGGTAGGCCGTCATTATAAATAAGAATTTGTTCTTAACTGACTTGCCTCGTTAAATAAAGGCAAATAATAAATAAATCCAGTGCGACTTAGTTACAGTGCAGAGGGGATGTGGTTGTCCCACCTAGCCGTCTTCCTTACCATGAGTCGTAAGACTACAATTCTTTCTATAGTACTAAACAGATGGACCCTCTATCCTTAACCTACCCTGGCCATGTTAGAGGCCTTCTCTATGTGGACCTGGGGTAAAAATGCACATCCCTTCAGATGGATATTTGCATTTTAATGGAATCGCTTGTTTTGGGGAGGCTCAAAATCGTGTTGAATTGGATTCCAGTTTAGACATCAATGAGGTCCATATGCTTAAACTGTGGTCGAAGTGCAATGGTTATTTGGCGGGAATGCCTGTTATGGGGGCCTAGTTGAAGGCTCAAGCTTATCTTTTCCATATGCTAATAGCTTTTTTTATGTTGTTGCAGTAGTCAAGCTCTGTTATCTGGTTCAGGACTAAAACCTAGCCCTATTTCATTGTGTAGCCTAAGTACCTTGTTGAACATTTTCTATTCTGCTAAGAACCTATCAAAGGCTGATAGGCCATATGTTATTGTTCAAGAGTAATCAGTAAATTTGAGGTCATTTCCCATTTCACTGCAATCTTTAGAATACAAAACATGTACATGGATGTGCAAACAGCAAGATGGGTTTGTGCCTGTGGTGTTGTTCTCGCAGTGTGAAAGGGCCTGTGGTGCTGCCTGCCTGGCTCTGTTCTCAGTCCCCCTGACTGCTTGCCTGGCTGACTGCTTCTCTGCAGCCTCGCCTGCCTGCGCTGGAGCTGAGGAGGTTTAGCGTGGTCCCTGCAGAAGCCAGCCTGATCAATAATGTAGATGTTTTTGAAGAAGGGCAGTGTGCAGGTCTCTCTCACACGCAGCACACATCCCCCCCCCCCCCCCCCCCCCCCCCCTCGGGTGGCAGTGTCAGGTTCCTCTCTAATGTAGAGGCCTGATAGGATGGCTGAATCTAATTTGCCTCAGTAAGATATTAAAATAAGCGTGCTGCGGCTGCTTGAAATATATCAGGCTGGCACTGGACTCTGGTGTCTGTCATATTGAGCTGCTGCTGTTGTTCAGAGCCTTAAGTTATTGTGGGGACTTTGAGAGGCGGACAGGGTGAGATATTGGATAAGGTGGAAAATAACATGTTTTGTAAACGCAGATCTAAAATGCTTCTTATTGTAATATCTGCTCGGTATCAGACAAGTTTTGTGCTTCAGTTGCACTTCTCCACTCTGAGAATTCACGAAGGGGCATTCTATCAGCAGACAGCACTCTGACTGATGTGTAGCTACTTTTTCTCCTGTACTTTTATCAGTGAAACCTACTTTTCTCTGGTAAAATGCAAGATTAACTTCAAATGAAACATTAACAAATATAGCTGGCTGCATTTTTTTCTATGATAAACATTTACAAATATGATGACCATGTGTAGTTTTTGCAGAAAATACCTTGATTTTTCATTGTATGCTCATTTAACTTGTGTGGCTGCTGGCCAAATACCGTTGCACTTCTGTTGGTATCTGATGAAAATGAAGCTGTTTTCTGAATGTGCTGCACTAATGTATTTTCTGTAGAAAACTATAGTTGCACGCCCCTGGTCAGCAAAAAAAACACTGACTTTCAATATAAAACGCAAGTGGAAATGGTTTAAAACACTTTTTTTGACTGTCTGCTTTTTGAAAATGCTGATTTCTGAACTATAACGTGAACCCTGTCTCAATAGTAAGTGCCTGTGTCTCGTCAAAGACGGTAGATGGAGGCTATGCGTTTGCAAATGCGTTCACGTGAATTTTTACAGTATTTAGCAATATTAGTTTAGGCTACATGTTTTACCAGTTATTTTGGTGAAGATGCTTTGTTACTACATTAGGCACTTTAGACATTTTGTGTGTATTTTGAGTTTCTAAGAAGGTTTGCACCCTGCGTATCACCCTGCGTTCTGTAAGGGCTCAGATGCACCAATAGCATGCTGGCCGAGAGTACTTAGCACCTCTAAGTGTAATTTGCGAGCCAAGTGGGCACCAATTTTTGCATGTACAGCACCTGAAGAAACTATTCATACCCCTTGACTTATTCAAAAAAAATTTACAGCCTGAATTCAGAATGGATAAAAAAAAATGACACACTATCCCATAATGGGCTTCTGTGTGGCGCAGCGGTCTAAGGTACTGCATCTCAGTGCAAGAGCCGTCACTACAGACCCTGGTTCGAATCCAGGCTGAATCACATCCTGCCATGTTTGGGAGTCCCATAAGGTGGCGTACAATTGGCCCAGCGTTGTCTGGGTTTGTCCGGGGCAGGCCGTCATTGTAAATAAGAATTTGTTCTTATCCTCTCTAGGGTATGTGGGACGCTAGCGTCCCATCTGGCCAACATCCAGTGAGGTTGCAGAGCGCCAAATTCAATTACAGAAATGCTCATTATAAAAATTCAGAAAAACAATCATATTTTACATATGTTTAAAGATGAACTTCTTGTTAAACCAACCAGTGTCATATTTATAAAATGCTTTTTGGCGAAAGCATACCTAGCCCAGAACATAGCCCAGTTGACAAATTATTACGAACAGTAACCAGCCAAGCAGAAGCGTTACAAAACTCAGAAATAGAGATAAAATGAATCCCTTACCTTTGATGATCTTCATATGGTGGCAATCAGAAGACATTAATTTACTCAATAAATGTTCCTTTTGTTTGATGAAGTCTCTTTATATCCAAAAACCTCTGTTTTGTTAGCGCGTTTTCTTCAGTAATCCACAGGCTCAAACTCAGTCAAAACAATCAGACAAAAAAATCAAAATTGTATCCGTAAAGTTCATAGAAACATGTCAAACGATGTTTATATTCAATCCTCAGGTTGTTTTTTTAGCCTAAATGATCTATAATATTTCAACCGGACAATAACGTCGTCAATATAAAAGGTAAACAAGAAATGCACATATGCCTGAAAAAACTCTGCGTCACGTTAGGGTCCATTCGTTCAGACTAGTCTTACTCCCTCATTAATAAGAACATCTAGCATCTAACATCTGACATCTAGTGGAAGGCATAGGAACTGCAAATAGAGTCCTAAGTCAATGGATACTGTAATGGCATTGAATAGAAAACTACAAAACCAATTAAAAACTACTTCCTCAATGGATTTTTCTCAGGTTTTCGCCTGCTAAATCAGTTCTGTTATATTCACAGACACTATTTTAACAGTTTTGGAAACGTTAGTGTTTTCTATCCAAATCTACCAGTTATATGCATATCATATCTTCTGGGCCCGAGTAGCAGGCTGTTTAATTTGGGCATGCTTTTCATCCAACATTCTGAATGCTGCCCCCTACGCTAGAGAGGGTAACTGACTAGTTCAATATTTTTGTTTGTTCAAATAATGACAAAGTGAAAACATGCTTTTAGATTATTTATTTTTTTGCTCAATTTATTTTAAATTAAATACAGAAATATTACATTTACCTAAGTATTCACACCTTTAGTCAATACCTATTATCACCCATAGCAGTGACTTACAGCTGTGAGTTTTTCTAAGTCTCTAAGAGCTTTGCACACCTGGACTGTAGAATATTTCCACATTATTATAATCAACATTCATGTTGGTTGTTGTTCATTGCTAGACAGCCATTTTCAATTCTTGCAACAGATATTAGTCAAAACTGTAGTTAGGCCACACAGGAACATTCAATGTTGTCTTGGTAAGCAACTCCAGTGTATATTTGGCCTTGTGTTTTAGGTTATTGTCCTGCTGAAAGGGTCATTTTTGTGTCCCCGTGTCTGTTGGAAACCAGACAACTAGGTTTTCTCCGATTTTGTCTGCATAGCTCTATTCCATAATTTATTATTTTATATCTTAAACTCCCGTGCCGATGACCAGCATACTCATGACATGATGCAGTCGCCACCCTGCTTGAAAATATGAAGAGTGGTACTAAGTGGTGTGCTGGATTTGCCCCAAACAATGCTTTGTATTCAGGGCATAACGTTAATTTCTTTGCCACATTTTTTGCAGTTCTACATTAGTGTCTTATTGCAAACTCTGTCATTTAGGTTAATATTGTGGAGTAACTACAATGTTCATGGTCCATCCTCAGTTTTCTCCTATCACAGCCATTAAAATCTAACTGTTTTCGAGTCACCATTGGCCTCATGGTGAAATCCCTGAGCGGTTTCCTTCCTTTATGGCAACTGATTTAGGAAGGACGCCTGTATCTTTGTAGTGACTGAGTGTATTGATACACCATTCAAAGTGTAATTAATAACTTCACCATGCTCAAAGGGATGTTCAATGTCTGCTTTTATTATTTTTATCCATCTACCAATAGGTCCCTTCTTTGCAATGCATTGAATAACTTTCCCTGGTCTTTATGCTTCAAAGCTGGGACCGAGAGACTGAAGCTGTTTTTCAATCTCAAGGCCATCAGACTGTTAAATAGCCATCACTAGCACATTAGAGCCTGCTGCCCTATATACATAGACTTTAAATCACTAGCTATTTTAATAATGGGAACACTAGTCACTTTAATGTTTACATATTTTTAATTACATCCTATTTTAATACTGTATTCTGTCCTATTCTACTGTATTTTAGTCTAAGCCCCTCTGACATTGCTCACCCAAATATTTATATATTCTTAATTCCTTTACTTTAGATTGTGTGTTGATAAATATTGCTTGTTAGATATTACTACACTGTAGGAGCTAGTAACACAAGCATTTCGCTACACCCGCAACAACATCTGCTAAACATATTTATGTGTCAAATTAAATTTGGATTTTTGATTTGGTTGAATTTGTGTTTCACATTCACTTCTCGACCTGAGGGACCTTACAATTATCTGTATGTGTGGGGTACAGAGATGAGGTAGTCATTCAAGAATCATGTTAAACACTATTTCACGCAACTTATGTGATATGTTAAGATATGTTTTACTTCTGAACTTTAGACTTGCCACAACAAAGGGGTTGAATACATATTAAGACATTTCAGCTTTTCATTTTAAATGAATTTGTAAATTTTTGCAAACAATTCCACTTTGACGTTATGGGTTATTGTGTGTAGGCCAGTGACAAACGATATACATTTTAAATTCCGGCTATAACACAACAAAATGTGGAAAAAGGCGAAGTGTGAAATACTTTCTGAATAATCCTGTGGAGAAAAAAGTTGTCCGTCAGATGTGGGCCCAAATGCTAGATTCGCATTCTGTGCGAGCCTAAAGTCAACTGGTTCCATGCCACGGTCCCACTGCATAAAAAAATAAATAGAAGCCAAAAAACGGCAGTGTGCAAAATATATATTTTAAAATTAAGGCCTCTAGAATAGCAGTCTGCCAACACACAATTGACTCCTCACACACACACACACTCCTGCTTTACTTCTTATTTATCATGTTTTGAATTGCTTTGAACTCCTACTTGTTTTTGAAGCCAGGTCACGTGATACGAGTCAGTATTTGTCCATCCATGTCTGAGGACGTCGGGAGATTACAAGTAAACCGGCCACCGTGAGCGCTGTTACCTTCAAATAGGTTTAGCTAGATCGTTGTGGACTGGTATGGCGGATGGATTTAAGCATCTGCCTCTGAATCCAAAGTTAGCAAATTCGAATCCAGCAATAGAAACTTATTGAGATTTTTGTTTAAAGTCTATTCCAAACCTTAACCCTTAACCATTCGGAGTTAATGCCTAACCCTAACCTTATACTTTGAAATTTGACGTTTGCATCAACTTCTAAATTTGACGTTTGAGAAACTAGAGCTAGTTGTGTTTTTAGTCTAGTGAATCGTTGACGGAATAAACACAACTGATCTAAATAACTGAAACCTGAATTGCCATTTAGTCTCATTGTTTTCAGCTTATGTTTGAGTTTACAGCTCTCCTGCTGTTTAGAGACTACTGGAAATATGTAATATTCTTCCCTGGTACCCCAACACTCCAGCTATTTGGGTAACTTGGTTAACATATTGCTTTCAAGAATAATTCACAACAGTAGGTCTATTATTCCTGTATTCTATTTAGTAATATTTGTATTTTGGGACAGATTTGAAAAAAATGCGCTCTACAAACAAGTGCTGAATAACAATGCTACCCCGAGTAGCTTGGTGTCCTGCCCACAAAAAAATGGAGCTGAGGGAAATGCTGTCTGTGTGCATGCTGCTCTGTAGGTGAACAGTGCAGACTCTCCCTGTCCCCCTGTGTCCGTGTCTGCTCTGTGATGCATGTTCAGTATTCAGACATAAAGGTCGGAGCTAGTGTCCCAGTCCCAGGCTGCTGTCAGCTCCGTCAGATGTGTTCTCTGATAGGGCAGCCAGAGAGGACTGGAGAGGTGCTCTGTATCCCAGGGACACATTGAGAGAAGGGGGGGGGGGGGGAGGAGGAGTCTGCCTCATTGTCCAGATTTCCCAGATAAATGGAGCTGACCAGATTGTGAAAATGGTGGTGCTTCCTGTAATCCGATGCTCTGGGGAGCAGAATAGAGGGGGGGGAGCAGAAAAGAGGCACGATAAAGGATGGCTGTGCATGCCCCCGGGCGACCATTAGACCACCCGTCTCCTCCGTAATCCCACAATGCACTGGTGCCCCACATAGGCCTGCATGTTCACACAAGCCACGGGCCATGCTGCAGACACGCAGTGGCAGCCCGGGCTAAAGCAACACAGTCCAGCCAGTTGTTTTTAGAGCTCCACTCACTTTACCCTCCCCCCAGCCATATTACTAAAGCTCAAATGGGGCTGACCTCTCACTCTCCTCCCTTCGCTCTGTGTCTCTCAGTAGCTCGGCTTTCTCTTCCACATTTTCCAGTCTTTGCTTTGGGCTTCAGAATAGCATGTGTATACACTATTCCGTCCAGTATTCCCCCCCCCCCCCCCCCCTCCCTCTCCTGCAGACACAGTCAGTGTTTTTAGCCCTATCACCATTGCAACATGTTGTGGACTAATCTCCGGAAATATACTCATTAAATAGCTACGGCTCTATGGCATGTGGAATTGTTTTGTGTGTGAGATCGTGGGTCTGAGTGTTAGCAGTTGTTGTTGTGTGTGTTCCTTCAGGCAGTTATCTGGACAGTGTGGTATGTCTGTAGCAGAGCAGCTCTGGCAGCCATTGTCTGTTGTTGAGGCTAGGCCCTAGGATTGGCCGTGACTGCTCTCCCAACTCCAAGGAGATTCTTGGATCTCAAACCCTGGGCGTTGGGCTTCAAAGCTGGACTCGAGTCTACAGAGACTGTAGTTGAAATCAAAACGGGCCAGGTTCTCAAACTTGTCAGAAGTATGACTTGCCTTCTCATGCACATGTGTGCACACCACTCCTCATGAACAAAGTCCAGTGTTTGGTTTTCCCCCGGTGATGTTGAAATACCACACGTCTAGTAGGGATTTGTTTTAAAAGACGGTGTTAGTATATTCACTTCAAATAGCCAAACATGTGAAAAGAACACTTCCTTTGTCCTGAGCTGCCCCTGCTTACTGTCAGGATGGGGAGGCTTGAACTCTCACCTCTGACCTTTTGCATGTTTAGGTCAACTCCTATATCCTGTTTTACTCGTATTTCTTCTCATCAACTTGGCCATATCATAAAACATAACCCCTATATGAGCACAACAGGGATGTTAGCCAGAAGGAGAGCTAGCTAGTACTTGTAGGCCTGTGTCCTGCAGTGTGTTTGGATGTGAAGCTACAGGCTAGTTGGCCCATGTCGGTCTGTGTGCTGACTGTGCTCTTTAAGCCTGGTCTTTCTGGTACGGCTCACCTAAAAGCCGTGCTGATTAGTATCTCTGGATTTTTGTGAAGCTTTTGTGCCAGGTTTTGTCCCTCAATCAGCAGTTTTTACTCGTGTCGCCTGCCTTCTCAATCTCCCATCGTGCTGAGTCAAACCTAATTAGCCAGGATAGATGCAGCCGTTACAAATGAGCAGTGTGGCCCCCCAGTGTGGCTCAACACAAGTTGTGTAAACATGGCTGGTTTTGGGGAACCGGTCTCATTCACCAGAGAAACCCTGCTAAACATGTCTAACACACAGACATTGGAGTAGTAACTGGAGACATTGCTCCTGGGGGGCCACTGTAGGACAAACACACACACTCTTTGGTGGGAGACCCTGGAGGGGCCCAGAGCTGCTGCACAGAACCAAAAGGGAAAGAAAATGAGGAGCAGACACAAACTTCAGTGTTTCCCTTCCTCTCTCTGCAGACAGGCCTCACTCAAGCCTCACTACCTCCTGCAAAGAGGCTCTTCAAATGGATCAGAAATAGCCCAGGCTCCCCACATGCCTAGCAAACCTTCATTTAAGTCTAAGTAACTAAGATTTCTGGGTTTGACTGTGAATGGCCAAACCTTTGGTGGCGTGTTGGTGCTCCCAGCAGTCTGTCCCCCCATGTGGCAGGGATTTAAGGTCCAGTTTGGTCCTGTTAGACTTTACTACTTCCCCAGTCATAAATGTACAATTCCTGGACACATTGGACTGACTGGCAGCTCCCTGTCCTGCCTATGTGTGTGAACGGGTGACTTCTATTCCAGCTCAATGTCAGCAGGTAGTAAATTACCTCATTGGTGTACATTTTTTTATTTTTAAAAACCAGTTGGCTGTCTCTGCCGTGTCCGAGGCTCCAAATTTATGTCACATCCTGCCCAGCTGCCCCTGGCAGGCGGGACTATGGATATTTGCACAAGAGCATTTGTGTGCTTCTGCCTCGCTATGGCCAGGGCAAACACACTTACAGGAAGCCTCAAATACTGACATACTGACACAGGATGAACTTGTTATGGCGTTCTTAAAATATCTGGTCTTCTCTCCCCCTGCCTACAGACATAGCTGTCTCTTCTCGTTGAGTCTTGTGCATGCCCTGAGGGCATGAGGGGGCCACCACATTACCACAAGGTAGGAGCCATGTGTTTTTGGCCGAGTCATCCTGCTTGAGATGTTTGAGAAGTGTGGGCTTGGGTGCCTTTCAATGACTGGTAGCTTTAACAGTCTCACCTTTGTTGACATGAGGTCAGCAGAGCCTGGCCTATGGCCTGTGGTGAAACTGAAGTCCTGTCTTTGGTAATCCCTCCCAATGTATGAATAATTGTGGAAGCATCCTCTTTCAAGAGGAATATAACCAGCTCCCTAAGAGCTGCGGCAAAGCGCTAGAGCTTGGCTTCTCAGGCTCAAAGTTTCCCTTTTAAGGTCAACGTAGTGTGCACCCTACGAGTGGTGGAAAACCTCCGGCCAACCCTAGAGGGAGAGAGATCCTCCACAGACAGATTAATGGCGTTTTTAATGTGCAGTGTGTTTGCTAGTAGTAGGGGCTCTTATCAGTGACTGAAAGGAAACGTCTGGCTCATTTGATCGTAGGTGCACAAAGGGAGATCAGTGAGTTTGGCGTTATCACTTTTAGGTTTTTATTTTATTTATTTCAATCAGAATTTAAAGCTACGTAAGGATTGTAAATACGACAGTTCACATTCAAGTTGAATTGAACCCTGGCATGATATCCTCAGATGTCCATAGTCTACCCAACCAAGAGCTTACCCTGCCAGAGACTGATCTGTGTTACCCATGAGTGATGTCTTGTGTGTTTTAGCATGGCCCGGCTTAAAGGGAGTGTACTTTGTCACTGTGCGGTCGGGGGATTTTCTTAGTAAGATTACAAGCCTGTATTCAAGCCCCATTTAAGAGGGAGTGCTCTGCTCTCCATTCTGGATTAGTCCAATCCCTGGATTCCTGCTGTGAGAACCAACAGAGTTCTGATTTTAACAGACACGTCACCCCCCCCCCCCCCCCCCCCCCCCCGTCCATCCCAGTGAGGCCTGGCCCCTTAATCTGGCCTCACTTCCTGTTTTGTCCTGGCACCTCCAGCCCTTGGCCTGGCCTGGGCTCTAGTGTCATCCACTTCAGTTGGTATGTTAACTTGAGATTCTTGCTGTCCCATTTCTAGCTGCTTAGATTGACAGACATAAAATGGTTTGCAGATGTAACATATATTTTCTTAACCTATGACTATTGCTATCTCTATTGGCGAGTGATGCACAGTTCGGTGAATGTTGCTGCCGACTAACCAACCCTCATTAAGCGGTCAACAAACAGTTACATTTTTCCCAAACAGTAAAATGACGTGACCTACAGGCATTGTTATGCTTGCATACAAGGAACTGACATTTTCGTTAAGAGTTTAATGAAAACATGCAACAGTAGAAGCCTATCATCTTAGTCAAAAGGCTATATTATTGAACATGCAACTCCTGTAATGAAGCCGCTAATAAAACAGCATTTTCAAACATTTGCGAAAATGCCATTCTTGGGGAAACACTGTTCTAAACAGAGCAGCTAATGCCAGCCGAGCTGAAAACACTGTTCTAAACAGAGCACCTAATGCCAGCCGAGCTGAAAACACTGTTCTAAACGGAACACCTAATGCCAGCCGAGCTGAAAACACTGTTCTAAACGGAACACCTAATGCCAGCCGAGCTGAAAACACTGTTCTAAACGGAACACCTAATGCCAGCCGAGCTGAAATCACTGTTCTAAACGGAACACCTAATGCCAGCCGAGCTGAAAATACTGTTCTAAACGGAACACCTAATGCCAGCCGAGTTGAAAATGTGAGATAATGACAAAGTGACAGATGAAAATCTCAGTTAGAAACTTAAAGGGGGAATCTAATAACAACATCCAGGAAGGGTTGTTAATTTGACTAGGATTGGTCCTTTGGTTTCTCAACAATGAAAGAAAGTTGATATGAAAACCAATAGAACAGCAGAGAAATGCTGGTTAATGACAGCAGGAAGTCTTTAGAAAATAATTGCCTCCACGTTTCGATGGTTGGATTTTGGCGAGGCTACTTTGAAGCAAGGTAAGACATTTCTCATTTGAAGTCAACCGTTCAGGCTTCAAACTATTATGCAGCCTCAAGCTCACATTGCAAATTGGTGGGTGACACGCTGATAGCCTGCCTACCGTTGACTATAGCCTGCCTACCGTTGACTATAGCCTGCCTACCGTTGATTATAGCCTGCCTACCGTTGACTATAGCCTGCCTACCGTTGACTATAGCCTATGCACTCAAATGAAGATTCGGAGGCGCGCTTTAATTCCGAGTTGAGATTGAGAAATACAATTACTAGCTGTTTTTAATCGCGGCCATCAAAACATTTATATTTATTTATTTTTTTGACATGTGATTACACTTAGAACTGTTATTTGTTGTGCAATGACTATGCTTATAAGAGCAGTCCAGTACCAGCTGCTCTTGCGCTGTCTGACAGTTGATAGGCTATGCCGCTCCTCAAACTAGGCTCTGTATGCTTTGCGCGTGTGATAAATAAGATGCATGATGACTAACGAAAATACACGCTGCAATTTAATCCCACTAAATTATGCAAATGTACCTGTAGACTAAGGATGACCGGTCTAATATATTTTCGGTGGCTAACCGATTTAACCGTTAACATCTCTACTAGTGGAATGCGATTTTGCTTTCATGGCCTCGCACTCAAGAATAATGGCAGCCTGACCGATTCGGTAAGCTTTGCTTGCACCTGTTCTCTTCAGAAGGAAAGAGGGCAAGATACAACCAGAAGCCCTTCTATATTTAATTAATTTCTGAAAAGAACAAACTCTTGGTTAATAACGCCCTCTAAGACTGAAATCATGTTATTCTCTATCCTTTATACATATATATACTTTTCCACAATACCACTGAGCCTAACTACTGGGGTGTGTGGTCCTCTTGAGTCAACTTGTTATCACCATTTGTGCTAGTGGACTCTCAATGTTATTTGAACAACTGCCATGGAACAAATGTGAGCGAGGGGCTAGGTGACAGCGACACAGGAATGTAACCGATGTGGCACAACTGAAGGCCTTTGAAAAGACCCTCTATCTTTCAAATCCTGATAAACCCCTGCCCTCAGTTGGGACAAAGCTATGGTTGTGGTTGGCTGTGGCTGTGGCTGGGGGGGTGGTTGTGAGGGGCTGTGGCTGGGGGGGTGGTTGAGGGGCTGTGGCTGTGGCTGGGGGGGTGGTTGCGAGGGGCTGTCTACAGGGGTGGTTGTGAGGGGCTGTCTACAGGGGTAGGAGAGACTGGCATGGTGTGGGGCTTTGACCTTTGAAAGGTTGCATTAAGATACTGTGTTGGGGCAATAGGACAACCTGAGTGGGGAAGATGACTCCCTACACCAGATCTCATTAGGAATGTTAAACGCCAACTAACAGCTCCGTAACTAATCCTTCGGTTTTCTTTTGTTTTGTAGGATTCTTTGGACTTCCCTACTGCAGCCCCTTTTTTAAAGCAGGATTTTAACGTCACCCATCCGCAGACAGCCATGGAATCGGTATGTATTTTACATTCTCTCCACTTTGTCTCTGGAGCCATCTCTGTTTCTTGGTCCCTGTGTTTGTCACGACGTACTGAAGGTTTGAACACGCTGTTTAATGTTTTGAAACGTTGTTTACAGAAAGGGGGTTGTTTTCTAAGGCCCGTATTCCTGTACTCCAGTAGTCTTGTTGTTTTGACTCCTCAGATTTCTCCAAACCGTCTCGGATGCTAAATAAACGACACTCATATGGCACCATAGAGAGGGTTTGCTGTGGAACTGCCTACCGGTCTGTGTGTGTGGCTATAGACTTATCGTTTCAAGCCATGGGTTGAGCCAGTCTCTCTAGCTATGAGCGAGAGAGTGGGAGAGGGCCAGACGGGAGCAGTGCTAGTACCAGCTGGCAGCTTTAAAGCCCTGCACTTTCAACTGGAATGTGTGTTTTAAGAGCAGGGCTTAGTGCATGCCCAGGCCCTGCCTTCCTGTCCCTTTGTTAAAGGGGTTCTGTGTTTTAGCTGGTGTGGACTTGTGTGTGTGCATGGTTGTTTGTGTGGCGAGCAACTTGGTTTGGAAAGTAGGTCACCGCTCCCGTAGAGCTCAGTGTCACTAATGAAGTGTCCCTCTCCCGCATGCGACTCATGTGACCGTGCTGCTCGATCAGTAAGTAGTGGCAGCCCACGCCTCTGAAGAGACGGCCGCCTTTTCCCCACGGCACACAGAGAGACTTTCAGCATGGGCGCTGAACAATCGATCTCCCCTCTCGTTCCCTCCCTACTCTCATTTTGCTCTACTCTTCCTTCTGTAGCCTTCTCTTTGGCCAGACGCTCTGTGCAACGGAAGCTGGTGGTGTTTACCTCCTGAAATCATACCGGATCTGCTTACTGTCAGTGGAAACTGATTAAAAAAAAACATTATGCTGCCAGTACGCCCCCCCCACCCCCACCTCTCCTCATGTGATGCCAGTCACATGGTTTCCAGGCACCAGTAGAGTAAATCAGAATCAGATTTTATTTTTAACTGCTCTACATCCTCCACTTTGCCAATGGTTAGCAGAAACAGAATAGGTTACGGTGTACGTCTCTCTCCCTCTGTTTCATGCTCTGTTGCCTCTCTCCTCTCTTTCGCTCTTTGCCACTCCCTGTCTCATGCTCTCTCCACTCTTCCTTTCTATCTCTCTCGCTCTCTGTCTCTCGCTCTCTGTCTCTCGCTCTCTGTCTCTCGCTCTCTGTCTCTCGCTCTCTGTGTGTAGCCTGCTCCCAGCCCTCGGCAGTGCTGATATTATTCTCAGCGTTATCTGCTGGTTGGGAGTTGTGCTGTGTTGGACGGTAGTGCAGATGAAAGGGTGTCTCTCCTGTGAATGCTCTCCCTGCACCGTTTTGCCTCTGCTCATTACCAGCTTGTTTTTTCTCTCTCTCCCTCTCCCTCCTCCCCTTTTCCAAAGTAGGCCTGTTCTTCAATAGGATTAGTCTGCAGCACTCTGAACAGGAAAGTGGGCCCTGCCAGTCATATTACATAACTCTCATAGCCAGGCTTGAGACAACTATAGGGGCTTTGTTCCTCAAGACCCTGCTCCCACCCGCCTACCTCTCCCCCTGGCAGGCCACATGCTAATGCTCTATTGAAAGAGTCTGTGTGCTCCAAACAGGCATGGCTCTGTGGCCAGGGAGGAGAGAAACTCTGCATCATTACCCAGCAAATTGGCATTTCACTCATATCTTTCGCCGAGGAATGTGAACTCGAGGCAGAAGAAAGCGGGAACTTTGTTGTGATTAGGTTTTCTTGTAAGCACGTTGAATGATGAGATGATATAGGAGGTTGTGGACCGTCCAAAGGATTGAACCTTTGCGGTGTTGGCGTGCCAAATGTATTGGTTTTCTCTCCCTTCTGACTAGACTAGTGTGCCCCGTTAACCACTTAGGTTGCTGACCTGTATTGTTGTGGTTACATTGTTCTGTGGCATAGGCCCATGTCTCGTGATTCTGTAGCTTATCTGAGCAGAAGTTTGAAGGTTTGTACTTTAGTAGGCTTGTTGCACAATGTGAAGAGCAGGATTGGTTGGGGCTAAAATGATGCCTTTGCCCAAGGTTTTCCTTGTCATTCTGTTCCCAATCATTAGAGCGAAGCACAGAGGAGGAACCATTCTTTAAGATAATATCCAAGCGTGTGTTGTCATTGTGCCATTAATCAGCGCAGCTGCGGATCGGCTGAGGTTCATGTTCAAACACACCCTGAAAGGAAGTGTCAACGAGCTCTCTCATCCCGCTGCAGAGGGAGCGATGTTGGTAGCTATGGTGGGTATCGCCAATACGCGACGACTCCAATCGGCGTTACGGTCTGGCTGATGGAAAACGCCTCCATGTATTTCTCAACTAACCTGTACTTGCTGACACTTTGTTTGTTCTCGAAATCAGGAAAAAGTGTATCTTATAAATGTGCAGGTGGTTACAAAAACCAGAGACAATTCTGATATTAAATCCATGTTTTGTATTGAGTGAGAAATGCCTCTTGCATATGTAGATCTTTGTTTTGGTCGCACTGTGTGACGTGCTGTCATCTTCTACACTTGGCCGAGCCACATGGACAATCCTAGTTCCTGCCTAGTTCCTGCTGGGAAATGCTAGATGTGCGGCAGCTAAGACGGCGAGGAACCTACTCGGCAGCACAAAACTTTCCGATTTATTTTTTTGGTAGAACCATATGCAACTGGACACAAGCGTTTATAAGATACTATATTTCCCGAATCGAGAACCAAGTATCGCCAAATGCAGGTTAGTTGAAAGATACACAGCAGCGTTTTCCATTAGCCAGACCGTAATGTCGATTTTGGAGTCATCACATATCGGCGATATCCACCGTAGCTAGGCGGTAGGTATCATCCAGCTGTCTTTCTGTCTGTCCACTCACAGGACACAACTATAAATGCGGATTTCGGAAATGTGCGGTCACCAGCTCCAATCAAATATAACCCCTTTGACAAACGGGCTGAGACACTGACCTTTGGGTGTGGCTTGATGGCAGAAACGTTGTATTGTGTGTTTGTCTTTGCAGATGGCACAGGTTCAGAGGCGAAGCCCCACTGCTTCGGAAGGGGTTGGAGGTAGCCGTAGTAATAAGAAGGTACATGGGGCCACGTCCGACTCTGCCACGGAAATGGTTTTTGATGGCAGGTTGGGCAAGCGGCGCACTGGGCTTTGGAAATTTGCATCTCGGTGTGAGAATGAAAAGGACAAATAGCGCCAACTACATAGAAAATAGTTTCTGAGTGCCGACTACAGGGCGCTCTCCCGTGAGGTATGAAGTGGTGGGGAGATGAGATGGGAAGGAAAAAGATTTCCATCTTCAATATGTCAAAAGAGAACATTGCTTTGAATGCAGTTTGTGTGTAAGCGGAGAACAGGATGTATCAATTTTTTAATGAAGAGATGTTATGCTGCTGGATTGAAAAGAATGTGCTGCTCAGAGGTCAGGGTTGATTCTCATGCTCTGCTCAAGGGTATGGCTCAGAGCTGCTGACAGCCAGGCAGACCAGTGTTTGTCCCACCACTCCCACACACACTGTCAGAACCAAGCTCACCCACCACAGCAACACAGTGACTGTGGAGGAGAGGGGACTGGCTGTGATGATAGATAGCCAGTGCTACTCTGAAATGGTCAGATTTGTAGTGTCTGTCTGGATGCTGAGGAGTTGGCTGGGTGTTTTGTAGATGGGACAGAATGTTTTTAATGTTCTATCTCCCCTTCTCCAGAGCCAAGTTCCCATCAGTGAGTCGTCCATACACTAAGTCTGTGTTTAGATCTTACATCTAATTTTAGAGCTGAGATTTGGCTTAAGCTCTGAGAATAACAGGAGAACAGTAGCCTCTTTACTTTGCCTTTAACCAATAGATATGACAGTGGTGTTGCATTGGACAAGACTAGACAATGGCCTCATGTGATTCTGTTCAATCAGGGTCCAAGAGACCAGATTGACTGATCCTAGCCTGCTCACTGTCCCTCTGCCTCTCTCCCTCCAGTACAATAACCTCTGAACAGTGCTATGTACCCGCCAGGCACCCAGTGTCTCCCTCTCTGGGCCTCTACTGTACCTGTACCTCCACCCCTCGTCTCCTCAGAGGATCAAACAGTCCCCCGTCAAATCTGGGGGGGGGGCAAAACAAAACCCAGTGGAACAAATGATTGTGTTTGTTCTAATGTGAGTTAAAGGGGCCCTCCCACAGCGTCTCCTGGCAGCCTGTGTTTCTGCCTGTTTGCCAGGGTGTTTAGAACTCTGTCTGGGTGGTTTAAAGAACATGGATTGCCATGGAGACATTGTGCATTATTTCTATATCTGACCCTTTCAGCTCAATCTGCAAGCTGTAATTGGATTATTTGTAGTGTAACGTGTTTCATCTCTTTCTCTGTAGAGCGAGAATGGAAATATGAAGGATTTGTTTCGCTATATCTGACTGGTGGAGTATAGTGTCAGCTCAGCAGCCTGACTGTGAAAAGGCCTACACCACAGTGCTCTTCTGCACTTTGTTAGTGTTGTATTTACGGGAAAGAACAGTTTGATATGAGTGATGGGACTTAGTGCAGATAAATTGGTTATTTCTGCCTTACCTTTCACCTCTTAATTGGTCAACGTCACCAGACTGGTCAGCCCAACTCCAGGGCAGCTAGCCTACTTCTCAATCCACAACACTAGGGTTTTCGTCTATTTCTGACTTTACTGTCGATGTCTGTGTGAATTGAGTACTCCATATTAAAATGACTAACAGAGAAACTGTATAATCATATTCTAAAATCTATAGAACATGATCAATAAATATCTCTAAACATTGGCTCAGCGATTTGCTTCGATATCATTACTTTTCTTGCTGTTTCACTTGCAGCTGTTGTGTACAATTTCTGAGATGATTGTGTCCATGTTGAAATCGGTGCGGTGAGCGAGCGGGAAAGATGGCAGAAAGAGGAGCCACAACAACCATTATCCTCTTCTCTGTCCTTCTCCCATCCCCTCCCTCCCCCATCCCCGAGTGACGCTGTGGTTTTTCCCCTGACTGCTGCCAGGTCTCTCTCTCTCTCCCTCCCTCTCTCTTCTCTCGGGATCATGATGACTGAGCTGTTTGTACGGGGCTGGAGATTAGCAGGCTAATGTAGTGTTGAGTGGGAGAGCAGAAGCCGAGGCACGGACACTAGAGGTCAACCGAGTAATTGGAATGGCGGATTAATTAGGGACGATTTCAAGTTTTCATAACAATCGGAAATCGTTTTTTTGGGCGCCGATTTAAAAAAAATAATATATATATATTTATACCTTTATTTAACTAGGCAAGTCAGTTAAGAACACATTCTTATTTTCAATGACGGCCTAGGAATGGTGGGTTAACTGCCTTTCACCCTGTCAGCTCGGGGGATCCGTTCTTGCAACCTTACAGTTAACTAGTCCAACGTAATAACGACCTGCCTCTCTCGTTGCACTCCACAAGGAGACTGCCTGTTACGCGAATGCAGTAAACCAAGGTAAGTTGCTAGCTAGCATTAAACTTATGTTATAAAAAACAATCAATCATAATCACTAGTTAACTACACATGGTTGATGATATTACTAGGTATTATCTAGCGTGTCCTGCGTTGCATATAATGCGACTGAGCATACAAGTATCTAAGTATGTGACTGAGCGGTGGTAGGCAGAAGCAAGCGCGTAAACATTCATTCAAACAGCATTTTCATGCATTTTGCCAGCAGCTCTTCGTTGTGCGTCAAGCATTGCGCTGTTTATGACTTCAAGCCTATCAACTCCCGAGATGAGGCTGGTGTAACCGAAGTGAAATGGCTAGCTAGTTAGCGCTCGCTAATAGCGTTTCAAACATCACTCTCTCTGAGCCTTCTAGTAGTTGTTCCCCTTGCTTTGCATGGGTAATGCTGCTTCGATGGTGGCTGGTGTGTTGCTGGTTTGAGCCCAGGGAGGATCGAGGAGAGGAACGGAAGCTATACTGTTACACGGGCAATAATAATGTGCCTATAAGAACATCCAATAGTCAAAGGTTAATGAAATACAAATGGTATAGAGGGAAATAGTCCTATAATTCCTATAATAACTACAACCTAAAACTTACCTGGGAATATTGAAGACTCATGTTAAAAGGAACCACCAGCTTTCATATGTTCTCATGTTCTGAGCAAGGAACTGAAACGTTAGCTTTCTTACATGGCACATATTGCACTTTTACTTTCTTCTCCAACACTTTGTTTTTGCATTATTTAAACAAAATTGAACATGTTTCATTATTTACTTGAGGCTAAATTGATTTTATTAATGTATTTTATTAAGTTAAAATGAGTGTTAATTCATTATTGTTGTAATTGTCATTATTACAAATATAATTTAAAAAAATTGGCCGATTAATCGGCATTGGCTGTTTTGGTCCTCCAATAATCGGTATCGGTATCGAGAAATCATAATCGGCCGACCTCTAATGGACACCCACAGTGATGGGGCCTGTGCCTGCTGAACAACACTAGGCAGACCCCCTAACATTGGGCCTGGGCTGTCCTGGGGGAGCCTGACAGCGTCAGGGTAAGCTATACCCTTGTAGTGGTGAATGGAATGTATTGAGTTTGTATTAAATACACACACAGCCTAATCTCTTGCACTGAGTGCTCTGCTAGTAGACGGGCCTATTTTAGGGAGCCACTTATTAAAGGTTGAATGAGTGGAGTAGCTTGTTCCCTCGTCTCTGGTTTCTCACCATAATGGCAGCCATAATGGCTCCGTTTCTGATTTATGTCAGGCGGGATCTGATTTCAGGAAACTCTGTTTTTTTCTTCTTCCAGTAATCTGAATTCCCTGTGCTCCCCACCCAGTCCACCTCTCAGGGGAGCCTGGAGCAAAGTGCTCGGGCCTGGGTGGACAGAACCGTAGCACGGCAGCCCAGCCCACTGGCAGTTGCAACCCAATCCTGCTCTCAGCTTTTTGGTTCAGTCCGCTGTCACTCCAGCAGCCAGAGCACTGTGACCTTGGTTTCAAGTAGCCCTGGCTTGGTAGTAAGCCAATACCACTCCTGGGATGGTGTGACCTTGTTCACCAGCCCACTGTACGTCTGCATGCCTCTCTCCCCCTTTGGCAGAAGGGGCGACCTTTGCTTGCTGTGATAATTCAATGCAAAAACAAGAAATTGAGTCATTGCCTGGTCGTTGGGCCTGTCCTGCTTGGGGTTGCATAAAGGCTATTGAATGTTGTATTAACCTGTCCCGGGCTCTGCTCTGAGAGGGTCAGAGTCAGAGCTATCTGTCTTATGAGATTGTTTATGTGGTTCCCTATGTGGGCTACAGCAAAATACTGTTACGCCAGCATCAAATGAGCTCCCTCTAGTCTAGGACACCTGTCATTTGGCCACTTGGCTTGGTTGGAACTGTGAGATTACTTTTCCCATTTTTTCAATCAACTGATTGGAGCCCTGGCCAATCAGTGGGTTTGTGTCGTGTCGCTGATACAGGGATGGAACGGAACTGCTCAGTAGCTAGGCTAACTGATATGCTTTCTTAGTGAAATCCTATGGCTTCTTTTGAGGTTGAGGTTTGTTTGGGTTGTGTTAAATCACTGTTGTCCAGTGCTGGTTGGTGAGCCACATACTTGTTGTCACGGAGTGGTAAAGCCTTACGTAAACACAGTGGCTACTAGCAGTGTATCTGACTGAACAACAAAGACCTATAGGTCAGCAGCTGGACCGGTCTCTCGTCAGCATCCTGTTAAATCATGATGTTGCTGAAGTGGGTAGCAGCAGTCTTAGGGGCTCCTGGTCAATTCTGCACTCCAGCCACCCAGGCCATAGACTTCTCTCTGCTACCGCATAGCAAGCGCTACCGGTGCACCAAGTCTGAAACCAACAGGAACCTGAACAGCTTCTACCCACAAGCCGTATGACTGTTAATCAAGGCTACTAAAATAGCTAATCAAATGACGAGTCGGACTACCTGCGTTGACCCTTTTTTTGTTTTTTCTAACACTCTTGCACTGACTCTCTGCGCACACACACACACACACACACACACACACACACACACACACACACACACACACACACACACACACACACACACACACACACACACAGTGTTAGTGTGCCTGCTTGTTTTAAGCGACTTAGTGCTATCTGGATGAAACCTAAAAGAATGTGTGTTTCCTGTTCTGTTGTAGGGGTGCAAGGCATTTTGTTTTTGTTGTGCTGTGTCCTGGCCCGTGCACACAGAGAAACATAGAGGGTTAAGCAGGCCTGGGCTTCTCTCTGCTCTCTCTCTCTCTCCGGATCCAGGTGTTCATCTATCAGTGGGCTCACGGCGACAGACAGCAGACACTTAATGTGGGCCCTCTGTGTGTGTGCCCCCTCCATGCTCCTGGCTTTGATTCACTCCAGCTGGCCTCACTGGAATCAGCTCTGTATCGGCCCAGGCTTGTATGCTGGGGAGAATTCATGCTTGAAATTGTAATTGCTGTTGTATGTATGTGAAGATGAGTCCCCCCCCCCCCCCCCCTCACTTGAAGTTTCCATTTTTGCAAATGGGGGATAAGTGCTTTGTTATATTATGTAAACATGATTTCTGGACTGGGTCTGTTATTTTTAAATACAAAAACTCTTTACATAAAAGGAATGTAAAGATCTGTTCTTTCCATATACCTCTTATGTAAACAATGTTTTGCCCTGTCATAAGCTCTTGGTGCCCTTAGATGGAGTGTACCCTCTCACCACAAACGGGGTACTACAAAGAAGGATCAATGAGCTAGCCAGCTAACTTTGATAAACAACCATGAAATAGCTGTTTTTATGGTTCATTAAGAAAGCTTCACTTAGATATGTTTTTTGGTTGTTGAGTCAATTAGGCCATGCCCATTTCAAGCGTATCTTTCTAAAAATACAAGTTATTTCAGAATAGATAACTTGCCTATCTGGTTAACTCATTGCTCCTGCTTTGTAGTATACCCTTAGGGCTGGTATATTGGTGATATGGATAGATCCTGAGAAACAGAGCAGTAGATTTATGTTTTGGACCTATTTGTTGTTGTTGTTGTTCAGCTGTTCACAGAGATGGTGATAAAGAGCGGGGGGAGAGATCGAGTCACTGAGCATCTCTGTGTCCAAGCTCTCTGACGGAGCCAAGCAGGGGAACAGACGAGGCAGCAGATGGGCCTTCTCAGACTTAACCCTTCCCACGCCTCTCGCGGTCCTGTCTGTCCAGGCAGGCAAGCAGGCAGGAAGGAAGGAACGCTCTCATGGCTCGCTCTCTCCACCTCGGTGTTCATGTCATATCCACAATGGCGGACCATCGGTGTCTGATGAGAAGTGGTCAGGATGACACATGGCGGTCTCCATTGGGGACAACAGTGTGCTCCCTCATCCTCTCTCTCGGTCCCCCTATCCCGCTCACTCACACTCCCTCTCCCCTGCTGAGAAAGGGCCTGGTGTACTGCTGCTCCAGATTTATGGAAATGAAGACACAACACACCCCTGTGATAACCACTGTCTGCCTGCCAACTCGGTCAGATGACCGCTGTCTGTGAGCGACAGGTCTGTCTGTCTCAGTGGGCGGTAAACATGGGCTTAGTTTGAATCTGACGACCCTGCTACTGAGAATCTCTGGTCTACGCATATAACATGCTCACCTGCTATCTCCAAATGCAGATCTAGCATTGTTACCTGTTAATCCATTTTTGCTCAGCCAACTTTATGGATGGTTTCCCTCTCCCTCCTGGCCCCAGTGCTTTAAATAGAAGCCCCTCTGGGAGGATCGATACAAACTCCAGGGTAATTGATGAGGAGGCAGGCTCTGTGATCACCTGGACCCTGCAAGTGGGAACCTGAGGAGATTATAAGGTGGGAAGCGGGTTTCATCACATGCATATTCATTTTTCTCTTTTGGAGAAAGGTTGCTCTGTCTGTATGTGTCCACTGCCTGGAAAGCTAGTTGGATTCTCTTTCAGGGAATTCAAGGTTGTGTCTTAGATTGTGTTCCCTTTCCAAATAGTCTCCATCTGTTGCACTGCCATATGACCAATGCTGTTATCTGGCAGCAGCTCTTTCTGGTTCTGTAATGAATACTAGCTTTACTCATCAGTAAATCAAATCAAATATCAAATCAAATTTTATTTGTCACATACACATGGTTAGCAGATGTTAATGCGAGTGTAGCGAAATGCTTGTGCTTCTAGTTCCGACAATGCAGTAATAAAGAGTAATCTAACTAACAATTCCAAAACTACTGTCTTGTACACAGTGTAAGGGGATGAAGAATATGTACATAAGGATATATGAATGAGTGATGGTACAGAGCAGCATAGGCAAGATACAGTAGATGGTATCGGGTACAGTATGTACAAATGAGATGAGTATGTAAACAAAGTGGCATAGTATAGTATAAAGTGGCTAGTGATACATGTATTACATAAGGATACCGTCGATGATATAGAGTACAGTATATACGTATGCATATGAGATGAATAATGTAGGGTAAGTAACATTTATATAAGGTAGCATTGTTTAAAGTGGCTAGTGATATATTTACATCATTTCCCATCAATTCCCATTATTAAAGTGGCTGGAGTTGAGTCAGTGTCAGTGTGTTGGCAGCAGCCACTCAGTGTTAGTGGTGGCTGTTTAACAGTCTGATGGCCTTGAGATAGAAGCTGTTTTTCAGTCTCTCGGTCCCAGCTTTGATGCACCTGTACTGACCTCGCCTTCTGGATGATAGCGGGGTGAACAGGCAGTGGCTCGGGTGGTTGATGTCCTTGATGATCTTTATGGCCTTCCTGTGACATCGGGTGGTGTAGGTGTCCTGGAGGGCAGGTAGTTTGCCCCCGGTGATGCGTTGTGCAGACCTCACTACCCTCTGGAGAGCCTTACGGTTGAGGGCGGTGCAGTTGCCATACCAGGATGCCAGCCCGCCAGGATGCTCTCGATTGTGCATCTGTAGAAGTTTGTGAGTGCTTTTGGTGACAAGCCGAATTTCTTCAGCCTCCTGAGGTTGAAGAGGCGCTGCTGCGCCTTCTTCACGATGCTGTCTGTGTGAGTGGACCAATTCAGTTTGTCTGTGATGTGTATGCCGAGGAACTTAAAACCTGCTACCCTCTCCACTACTGTTCCATCGATGTGGATAGGGGGGTGTTCCCTCTGCTGTTTCCTGAAGTCCACAATCATCTCCTTAGTTTTGTTGACGTTGAGTGTGAGGTTGTTTTCCTGACACCACACTCCGAGGGCCCTCACCTCCTCCCTGTAGGCCGTCTCATCGTTGTTGGTAATCAAGCCTACCACTGTTGTGTCGTCCGCAAACTTGATGATTGAGTTGGAGGCGTGCGTGGCCACGCAGTCGTGGGTGAACAGGGAGTACAGGAGAGGGCTCAGAACGCAACCTTGTGGGGCCCCAGTGTTGAGGATCAGCGGGGAGGAGATGTTGTTGCCTACCCTCACCACCTGGGGGCGGCCCGTCAGGAAGTCCAGTACCCAGTTGCACAGGGCGGGGTCGAGACCCAGGGTCTCGAGCTTGATGACGAGCTTGGAGGGTACTATGGTGTTGAATGCCGAGCTGTAGTCGATGAACAGCATTCTCACATAGGTATTCCTCTTGTCCAGATGGGTTAGGGCAGTGTGCAGTGTGGTTGAGATTGCATCGTCTGTGGACCTATTTGGGCGGTAAGCAAATTGGAGTGGGTCTAGGGTGTCAGGTAGGGTGGAGGTGATATGGTCCTTGACTAGTCTCTCAAAGCACTTCATGATGACGGATGTGAGTGCTACGGGGCGGTAGTCATTTAGCTCAGTTACCTTAGCTTTCTTGGGAACAGGAACAATGGTGGCCCTCTTGAAGCATGCGGGAACAGCAGACTGGTATAGGGATTGATTGAATATGTCCGTAAACACACCGGCCAGCTGGTCTGCACATGCTCTGAGGGCGCGGCTGGGGATGCCATCTGGGCCTGCAGCCTTGCGAGGGTTAACACGTTTAAATGTCTCACTCACCTCGGCTGCAGTGAAGGAGAGACCGCATGTTTTCGTTGCAGGCCGTGTCAGTGGCACTGTATTGTCCTCAAAGCGGGCAAAAAAGTTATTTAGTCTGCCTGGGAGCAAGACATCCTGGTCCGTGACTGGGCTGGGTTTCTTCCTGTAGTCCGTGATTGACTGTAGACCCTGCCACATGCCTCTTGTGTCTGAGCCGTTGAATTGAGATTCTACTTTGTCTCTGTACTGGCGCTTAGCTTGTTTGATAGCCTTGCGGAGGGAATAGCTGCACTGTTTGTATTCGGTCATGTTACCAGACACCTTGCCCTGATTAAAAGCAGTGGTTCGCGCTTTCAGTTTCACACGAATGCTGCCATCAATCCACGGTTTCAGGTTAGGGAATGTTTTAATCGTTGCTATGGGAACGACATCTTCAACGCACGTTCTAATGAACTCGCACACCGAATCAGCGTATCAGCGTAGAGAATAGCAGCCAAACCGTCATTTCAATCCATGGTGTAATCTTAGAGTAAACTATAGTCCGTGATACCATCTCTTGACACTTCTTAACAAAGGACCATGCTATAGGACCGTCTGAGGCCCCAACCTCACCCTTTTGGCCAAGGAAAAGGGCCTAAATTGTTAGCTATCCACAGTGTCCTCTGGGCTGTTTAGACTCGGCTTCTCCTTTTTGTTTGGTGGGGTGGGGAGGCTGAGCATTATTCAACCTGGCCCAACCTGCAGGGCAGTAGGGTGGCTCTCTCCTCTCTCTCATTGTCCTGCTTTCATCTTCATTTCACTTCTCAAGGTTCTCTGGACAAAGGTGGCTTTTCTGGTGACCTCTGGCAAAGACTTAATGACCTCCCAATGATCGCCAGGGAGGCTTTATGTCCTCTCCCATTCTGTTATTGTTTGGGGAACAGAAAGCAGCTCTCGGTCTCTGTTCATTTGAGGCCTGGATTGGAATGGTGATGGCTGGAGCTGTTGATGATGCATGGTGTGACTGATGAGGTGGAACACTTGGGCCATGGAGCCCATTGCTATAGGGCCTAAAAGAATGGATCTCAACAGCCTCCGGTCCAGAACCCAGAGGACAGAGGGCCTCACATTAGCCCCAGATTGAAGGGTTTCTGTTTTGGGGTAGTTTACTTTTCAGAGTAAGTTGTCTGCTTCCGTGCAATGGTGCCTGCCAGAAACCTACAGTGTCTGTCTTGGACATGGTTCGGTACCCTTGTCACCACGTCTTGTGTTTGACTTGGACTTAGTGAAGGCAGGAATTTTGACTTCCACTCTGAAAGAAGCAGTGAAGGGGAGAGAGCATGGGAGAGAGGGGATTGTATGTGTTTGTTTTTGTGCCAGAGGTTCAGAAAAGATGGACTGGACTCTCTCCCATGCTGGCTTGGCGTTGGTGTTTGTGACAGGCTGGCGGCCCTGCCTCTCTTGATGGATTCTGGGCTTCAGAGTCTTGTGCTGTAGTTTTTGTTATACTGATACAGCAGTATTCTAGCTACGCAGAACTACAACGTTAATTGAAGTTCCAAGTTTCTGTTTACCTCATTTGGACTCCTTTGCCAGAGGCATGGCCCACGAGAGGAATTATTGTTTGTTTTTGTCTAAACCAGAAACTCAAATTCTGGTTCTGTGGAACTAGAAAATAATGGACTTTCCCCTCCGCTTCTCTCTTTCACCAGCAGCTTTTTGCCCATCTCTTCCTATTTCCCTCAGCCAGGAATGTTTTCCTGTCAAAATGGCAGGTCCCTGTCGGCTCAGAGCGTTGGGTTCAGAGTACTCTACATTCGCCTTGTTTGTCATAGAAGTCCCAGGAGTGACTCACAACACAGGAATAGCTGATATATTCTGGACTTAAATAGTATGGCAATTAGCATATTTTCATTCCATGTGTTTTTCTTTCTCCTTCTCTGTAAGAAAAACGTGGTTTATCTGTGCTTCGTGTGTAATTGCTTTACATCGGCATAATCACCCACATAGCCTGAGAACTGCTGTAGTTTGGAGGCTGTTTATATGTTAAGCATAGATACGGTGCATTTGGAAAGTATTCAGACCCCTTGACCTTTTCCACATCTTGTTACGTTACAGCCTTATTCTAAAATGTATTAAATCGTTCCCCCCCCATCAATCTATGCACAATACCCCTCAATGACAAAGCAAAAAAATATTTTATTTTTTGTGTGCAAATGTATTACAAATAAAAGCTGAAATATCACATTTACTTAAGTATTCAGACCCTTTACTCAGTACTTTGTTGTGGCACCTTTGGCAGCTATTACAACCTTGAGTCTTCTTGGCTATGATGCTACAAGCTTGGCACACCTGTATTTGGGGAGTTTCTCCCACTCTTCTCTGCAGATCCTCTCAAGCTCTGTTAGGTTGGATGGGAAGCGTCGCTGCACAGCTATTTTCAGGTCTCTCCAGAGATGTTAGATTGGGTTCAACTCTGGGCTCTGGAAAAATACATTCTAAAAACCTGTTATCCCTTTGTCATTATGGGGTATTTCGTACAGATTGATGAGGAAAATGTTTTATTTAATACATTTTAGAATAAGGCTGTAACGCAAACATATGTGGAAAAAGTCAAGGGGTCTGAATACTTTCCGAATGCACTGTATGTGAGATCTGTCTGCAGCTCTACAATTATGTAAATGTTTCAACTGTTCATTATTACTCTCTTTGTGTATAGGCCCATATACTATACTGACCAAACCGGCTCCTTGCGCTTGTCCGCCATCGTGCGCATGCCGATTTTTGTCTATCCCCACCAGATGCGTTCATGACACACAGGTTAAAATAGCAAAACAAACTATATTAAATTGGGGACAGGTCGGAACTCACATGAAATATTCATGGACATTTATTTGTCATTTGTACTGGAAAACAAACATTGGGTTTTTGTTTTTCCTGAAATGCTTATGGTCCTTTTTTTCAGGAACTTTGTAGAGTTTTGACACATCTTGAGTCTTACGAAATCGTGTGTTCTCTTCTCCGACAATTAATCCACAGATAAAGCTCAGATACTTATACTAACCGTACTATTTGTGACGCGAAGTATGGATTTGTTGTAAAAGTATGGATATAGTTATTTTGCCAAAAGTTCCTGGATGTCGTACTAAATTCACCAAAACACGAAGGCAAGTACATCAGGAGATGTGGAGGAGGCCGTAGGAGGGCAACAACCCATGTGTATGTGTCTGCTCAAACAGTCAGAAACAGACTCCATGAGGGTGGTATGATGGCCCGACGTCCACAGGTGGGGGTTGTGCTTACAGCCCATCACCGTGCAGGACGTTTGGCATTTGCCAGAGGGCACCAAGATTGGCAAATTCGCCACTGGCGCCCTGTGCTCTTCACAGATGAAAGCAGGTTCACACTGAGCACATGTGACAGACGTGACAGAGTCTGGAGATGCCGTGGAGAACGTTCTGCTGCCTGCAACATCCTCCAGCATGACCGGTTTGGCGGTGGGTCAGTCATGGTGTGGGGTGGCATTTCTTTGGGGGCTGCACAGCCCTCCATGTGCTCGCCAGAGGTAGCCTGACTGCCATTAGGTACCGAGATGAGATCCTCAGACCCCTTGTGAGACCATATGCTGGTGCGGTTGGCCCTGGGTTCCTCCTGATGCAAGACAATGCTAGACCTCATGTGGCTGGAGTGTCAGCAGTTCCTGCAAGAGGAAGGCATTGATGCTATGGACTGGCCCGCCCATTCCCCAGACCCGAATCCAATTGAGCACATCTGGGACATCATGTCTCGCTCCATCCACCACCCAAATTGAGAGAACATCTTACTACAGTGGTCGCCGACTGGTCGATCTCCAAGGCATTCCTAGTAGATCATTAAACACCACAGACTGTCCAGGAGTTGGTGGATGCTTTAGTCCAGGTCTGGGAGGAGATCCCTCAGGAGACCATCCGCCACCTCATCAGGAGCATGCCCAGGCGTTGTACGGAGGTCATGCAGGCACGTGGAGGCCACACACACTACTGAGCCTCATTTTGACTTGTTTTAAGGACATTACATCAAAGTTGGATCAGCTTTGGAAAACCGTGTGGTTTTCCACTTTAATTTTGAGTGTGACTCCAAATCCAGACCTCCATGGGTTGATACATTTGATTTCCATTGATAATATTTGCGTGATTTTTGTTGTCAGCACATTCAACTATGTAAAGAAAAAAGTATTTAATAAGAATATTTAATTAATTCAGATCTAGGATGTGTTATTTTAGTGTTCCCTTTATTTTTTTGAGCAGTGTATTTTTTTAAACCTTTATTTAACTATGCTAGACAGTTAAGAACTAATTCTTATTTACAATGTCAGCCTACCCTCGGCCAAACCCAGGTGACGCTGGGCCATTTGTGCTCCGCCCTATGGGACTCCCAATCACGGCCGGATGTGATTGAATAACGTGTACATTTATTTGGCCACTCGGGCGGCATGTAAACCCTGTTTCTTCAAAGGTTTTCTCTGTTAGTTCCATTAGTTTATCCTTCATTTCTGTTCCTGCCCAAGCCTTAGTACCTGTATCAGTCCCTGGAAAGGCCCTAAAAATGGTCAGACTCCAGCCGCCCGGTCATAGACTGTTTTCTCTGCTACCGCACGGGAAGCGGTACCGAAGCACCAAGCCTAGGTCCAAGAGGCATCTAAAACAGCTTCTACCCCCAAGCCATAAGACTCCTGAACAGCTAATCAAATGGCTATCCCCCCCCCCCCCCTCCTATGTTGCGGGTACTCTCTGTTATTATCTATTCATAGTCACTTTAATAACCCTACCCACATGTACATATTACGTCATTTACCTCGACACCGGTTCCCTCTGTACATAGCCCCTCTATTGTTATTTACTGCTGCTCTTTAATTATTTGTTATTCTTATCTCTTTTTTGGGGGGGGTATTTTCTTAACTGCATTGTTGGTTAGGGGCTTGTAAGTAAGCTTTTCACTGTAAGGTCTACACCTGTTGTATTCAGTGCATGTGACAAATACAATTCGATTTGATTTGTATCAGTGGTGAGCAAACAGTGCAGACGTGACGTGACTGAGCCAGCCATCCAGGAGCGCCTGCCTGTTTTGAGTTTCCATTGAAACTCTCTCCCCTGGGTGGGAGCATTATCTCTCCTGGCTGCAAGAACTCCATTATTTACCGAGCAGAGCACTGAGCCCGCCCTAATACAATGTTCCATTAGATTGCATCAGCCAGATTTATTGCTGGGCTCCTCATCTCTCGCACCGATCTGTGGTCTGGGCTCCGGATTCTGCAGGAGGGAGGAAACGAGGCGGTGGTTCGGGGAAACAGGATCTGGTGTGGGGCATTTCTCCATTCTGTAGACGGACAGAGACGAGCTGAGGGGCCTGGGCCTCGCACCTGTGAACCTTATTTTTAGGCAAAGGATACTCATCTGAGCTGCCCTGAGATAAGTAACTTGAGCTGCATCATGAATGAATCCCTGTCCCATGGTTTTTAGACAGACATATTTTTAACAATAACCCCCTCTTTCCTTACCTTTATTAAATGAGGCTTTGGTCGTGAAGGAGAGCGCCATATGTCAGATAGGTAGCAGCAGACAGCCACCGTGTGATGCCGTAGTCCTGTCTGCAGCACGGCCCAGCTCACGCGGATCGCTGTCTGGAGGAACTGAGTGCAGAGAAACACAATGCATGATTCCTACTAGCACTCATGCCTTGTGGAGGTGTAGAGGTTTCCTAGGCTGCAAATATTCTAGTTTACAATCTCACACTTTGTTTACATTATGGTTCTTGTAGTGTAGGCCAAATGTCACTCATGAGATCGCATGTTTGTTATTGAATTTTTCAATTCTGAAATGGCACTACAGAATTAATCCTAAACCTTTCCTCCTCGTGTTCCATTTTCATCCAAGCCAAGGACAGTTGTTAGGAGTGACTCACTCACCCATCAACCCACCCACACACACCAACGGTAGCAAATAGAATGGCTTATGTGGCAGCACTGGGGTCAAGTGGGACACCTGGGATGTTGGTTGCCTCCGCTCAAAGGACTGTGTAAATAATAATTCTGTGTTCTTTCCTCTCAGCAATGTTTTACTTAAGTAGAAGCTTAAGCAGAAATCCAATGGATTGCCTGGAGATCGTGCCATTGGGATATGTGGCAATTAGGGCTGCGAAGGGTCTGAAACTTTTCGGTAAATTTCCATGGGAAGTTAAACCCGGGAATTTGGGGAATTCTGCTTAAATTCATCAAAGTTAGCTTTTAACGGTGAACCTTTTTTGTGGGATACACATAAGGCAATTCTAGGTCTTGTGGCATATTTTGGTTAAACTATCCCCAATTCAATGGAATTGCAACCCTCTTCCATCACATCTGCAGCGGCTTCTCAAGATCTTGCAAACTAATGCGATGCTATTGAGCCCACACTACTACACTGTCTGAGCTAAGGACTACATGCTTTCTGGTAAGTTTTGATTACAATACTGGGTGGGGTGATTATATTTTATATGACATACATGATTTTTTGTTAACTAGTAAATAGTAGCCTACAGCTAAGTGTGTCTTTAAATCATTTCTAACTTGTAAACAAGTTAGTTTTGGCTACCATGTGGGTTTTTTAGCTTGACTGAGCCTGCTAACTGAGGAGTGTTAATTCACCTGTTTATCTGTACATGGAATTTCTTTGTCATTTTGTTCTAATCTTTACAGGAAAATGCCACGGGCACTATCTGATGTGCGGAGACATTTCACTGCAGCTGAATGGGGGAATGTCGTGGGGGAACGTCGTCAGAGAAATGCTGATGAAATGCTGATGAATGTCTTGCTCGAGCTGTGTGTACAACTGGTTCACTTTGATGCTCACAGGCAATGTATATTAGAAGTGATTTCAGCATATATCCCTCCAACCAGACATGCTTTATCTACGCATTTACTGCTTGGTCTAAAGTGGAGGAGTCCTACCCTCACATCACACCCATTGGCTGTGCTGCTCATGCACTGAATCTGTTCCTCAAGGACATCATAGCACTGAAAACAATGGATACACTCTACAAGAGAGCCAAGGAAATGGTTAGGTATGTGAAGGGTCATCAAGTTACAGCAGCAATCTACCTCACCAAGCAAAGTGAGAAGAATAAGAGCACCGCAATGAAGCTGTCCAGCGACACCTGTTGGGCTGGCGTTGTCACCATGTCTCCTAGAGGGGAAGGAGTCTCTCCAGGAAATGGCCACAGTCTGCCGATATGAACAGCCCCATCAAGAGGATCCTCCTGGATGATGCATTTTGGGAGAGAGTGTTAAGCAGCCAGAAACTCCTGAAACCTATAGCAGTAGCCATTGCACAGATTGAGGGAGACAATGCCAACCTGTCTGATGTTCAGACTGCTTGCAGATGTAAGAGAATAATTCTGTACTCCCCTGCCCACTTCACTGTTGCTCCAAGCAGAGGAAACTGCAGTTCTGAAATATATCAAAAAGCGTAAAGACTTCTGTCTGGAGCCCATACACGCCACAGCATACGTTTGGACCCCAAGTATGCTGGCAAGAGCATCCTGTCTGGTGCAGAGATCAACAAGGCCCATGGTGTCATCACTACCGTGTCTCGCCACCTTGGCCTGGATGAAGACACGGTTCTTGGCAGTCTGGCGAAGTACACTTCCAAGCAAGGGCTTTGGGATGGAGATGCAATATGTCAGTCGTGCCAACATATCTCATCAGCCACCTGGTGGAAGGCACTTTGTGGATCTGAGGCTCTTTCCCCTGTTGCCTCCATCGACCTTCAAATCCCACCACTCAGACGCCTTGGAGCGCAACTGGTCCTTGTTTGGGAACACACACACCAAAGCACGCAACAGGCTGACCAATATAAGGGCTAAAAAATTGGTGGCCACCCGGGCAAATTTGAGGCTTTTTGAGCCTGACAACGAGCCATCCTGAACCAGGTTGGAAAGTGACAGTGAAGATGAGGCCTCAGTCTGATGTTCAAGAGGTGGACATTGAGGAGGTCCAGGGAGAAGTCATGGAAGCCTGAAAGGAAGACAACCAACGCTTTAGTTTCTAGACTATCATTTTACAGATGTTTGTTGAAAATGTTTTTGGGAGAAGCGATGGATCATTGGGGATCATTCAATATTCCCTTTCTTTTGTTGTTCAGTGAAATCATCCCATGTGAAGTCAACTATTTTAATTAAAGTTCAATTCGTAACTAAATTCTTTGTTTTTTATTTCTATTGGAAGGATTTAATCATTTGCAATTATGTCTACTTATGATAAGGTAAAATGTTTCTTTCTGTCTCCATATATGGTAAATATATCCAATGCAAAATACATCTACATTTAAATGGTATTAATATTAATTTGCACATATTCCCTTTAAATCCCACAGGAAGTTTCCACCTTGGAATATTCCCCAAAATGTGCAACCCTAGTGGCAATCATAACTATGAAGGTCATTATCCCTGTTCATTTTCTAGACCGAGAGCTGCAGCTCCCAGGTTTGATGGAGCAGGGTTTTGCTGTTAATACTGTCTAGACATCTACTGTACTATTTCAGCTGAGTGGTTTTAACTCTCGCTGTAAATTCCTAGAGTATAGCGGCTACTCCACTCTCCCTGTTCTCCCTCTCCTGTCATTTCTTCCTCTCCCCATCCCTTCTAGACCACTGCTCTCCTCCCCCTTTCTCCGTTTCCCCGGTGATTTTCCTATTGCTGTCGTTTTCTTCTTGGTAATAATCCGTCCTTGGTTCTGTGAGCCATATAAATGAAGGTAAACAACAGCCAGTCTAATCTATCCTCTCTCCTAACTGTTCATATCCCCATATTCACTGCGGTGCTGCTCATCAGGCAGAAAGCAGCAGTTGATTAAAGGACATAAGCTAGTTGCATCATGACTGTTTCCCACTCAGAGAGAACAGAACACACAGTGAATATTCAGATAGTGTATAATGCACATAGTGCTGTAATCCCCCCGCTTGTCTATAAGCTATACCATCGGTGCTTGGAGGAAGGAGGATCCGGTTGAACGGAGTTTCTTATTGATGCCGTTGGTACGATGATCACTGTGATATGTTGTTTTTAGTGGACTGTTTTAATATTGTCATTAAATACGTTCAAAGGATAAAAATGGGACTGCATGGACTGAGAATGGTTGGGTAGAATTGGCTGCCTGGGAGTATAATCGTAGATGTCAAAGGATAAAAAGTGATATTTTAAGTGGATTCATAATGAAAACAAATCGGTCTATTCTTCTGGGGATGATGATCGGGGGGAATCCTGTGTGTGTGTGTGTGTGTGATCCCAGACTCTCTTAGTTGGGTGGGTGTAGAAGAAACGCAATGAGCTGATCGATACCATCATCAGCGTAAGAGCGGCTGACATGTTCGATCAGGTCTTAGTGCTCGGGGCTCAGCCCAGCCCGGGTTGGAGCCTCAATGGGGTCCAGTTGTTGGTGCAGTGGGCCCCTGGGGAGCTCAGGGAGAGTGCATTACACGTGCATGGCTCTGTTGGAGAGCTACCTGCAGGGATGTTTGAGTCGTCAGTATCCTGCCATTCCTACTGTTGAAAATATTCAGGCCATAATCGCATGTACTTAGTATTCGGTGTGTGTTTGAATTCTAATAGAACATCAGGCATTTTATAGGCATTGCTATAAGACCTAGCCATAGGGGTTTAATTGTAAACCCAAATAGTCAAATTGCTTCTTTACTCCCATAGCAGTGAAAGTCCCACAGCTTTAGCTATGATGAAGGCTGTGGCATCACTGCTAACAATTATTGAATAATAGTCATTATGTCAATAATTGAATTGGTCTCTTTATGAGATGATGTTCTTACTGTAGTCAACACCCAGCCACACAGCAGCTGAGACAGAGCTGTAACGGGTGTATTTTGACTTAGTAATTAGCCTACTGTTCTTGTTTGGGGAAGGTGGAGGTGGTGTAGGGGTTGCCTAATACTGTGTGAGTTGAGGCTTGGTCTAATGTGGATGTTGATCTAATCTGGTTTCCTCCAGTTGGGTCATTGAGTTCAGTTGTGGCTTTCGGATCAGACAGTGGAACTGGCTGTATTGTTATCTACATGGATCTCTTTTCAGACCGGTTTGGCTCTGGTTTATTTCCACCGTTGGTGTTCAATATCATTTGGTAGGCTGACCTGTCCCCCAGGTGGGTGTCCATCTCGTGTTGTGGTCTCCTCATTACAGTGAGCCACAGTGGAAAGCAGCCCCCATCACGGGCCTGAGAGAGGGAAGGAAGGCTGGCTTCTCCTAGAGCCAATGATCACACAATTCATCATGTTGCCTTTCCGTCCTCTGTCTTTATTTAGAAGATAACCTAGTTAGCAAGACAGTGGGCTGTAAGGTATTTCCATCTCCCTCTTCCCAGTCTCTGAGGAGATGCAGATTTTCAGTTCCTTTGCAGAACCTCTGTCTACAGTGATGGGTCCAAAGCTGGCTGGCAGGCAGCACACACATCCCTCTCCCTCCATCTCCTCTCTTCCACGTTCCCCCAACGGGTTAACCCGGCGGGCGTTTCCATGGCAACTGCCTGGTGGACGGTGCGGGGGGGGGGGGGGGGGGTGTAATGGAGTGAGCGCTGGCGCTGTACGTGACAGGGAATGAGATGAGGCGGATCTGCTGTTCTCCTACCCTGCAGAAAGACAGACTCACAAGAGCAGCAGAACAGCCTCCCTCTCTCCGACTCTCTCCGGAGCCTCGGCCAGATAATCTAATAAGCTCCAAATTGCATGCAAGCCCACCTGTTACTGCGGCCCAAGTCCCCAATCCCAATGACTAACACAGTAGAGAGATGGGAGCGTGGACATGTGGTGTGTCTGTGTTTGAAGAGGTGAGAGAGGGCAGCTGTTCTTGGTGGATCTTACCATATCACCAGTGACTCATGGGGAATTCATGGAATGAGAATAGATGGGTAGAATTGGCTGTCGGGGAGTAAAGCAGTAGATAAGGTCAGTGTGGATGTGTTGGGATTTGTGACTCCAAATTCTGCTTATGCATACATCAAAGAAATGTATGAATTCTGCTTGACGTAATGGACGTGCCTTTGCGGTTACACATTGTTATGTGTGTTGCTTGCAGGCTGCAGCATATCATCTGAGTCACTCCTTCACTCTGCACCACACAGTCACTCTGCACCCTGATTTAGGCACTGCTTTTCAAAATAGGGCCTCTACATGCTAACACTTCACGTGTTGTCGGGTCATGGTGATGCATGTGTTTTCTGAACATGTTTCATTCTCCCGCTCTGCCCTGAGAGGCCTTGTGCTGTGGCCCTCCCCGGACACAGAGCCAAAGGAGATACTTTGGGCTGCTCGAGTTGCTCATTGAATTGCTCATTTGTCCAAGCTCCATGGTTTTCATGGTGGTGTAAATAGAGGAGCTGGAGCGGGGAATGAAAGGCCCAGTGTCGTCTGGTCAGGACGACCTTTCCAAAGACGTGGAGGAGTTGGGCTTTTCCAGGCCTCTGCTCTGACCATAGCTGCCGGGCTTTCAAAGCACCACTCAAACTGATATTCTTTTAGATGGTACAATCATCCATTGGCAATGTGAGTACTTTACAGGAGAACATATACGTTAGCTCGTTCTAGCCTTTGACCATGTCCAATTTATTAATTGACTCAGTGGGAGCACAGCTGAAAAAAGCTATCAGATCTGAGGGAGTGAATATATGTTGTTTGGGGAGAAAATGTCCAGTTTTTCTCTCTTCTCTCCTTTACCGTGACCTGGTAGCTTGTCTCTTGGCCTTGTTTATGTTGGCTGGTTCTCTCAGGCTGCTCTCTGGAGCCCTGTGGCTGGAAGCCTATAGGTTGCTGGGGACTACAGGGGGTAGTGCTGCTGTTTCCTGTTGCCTTGCATGACAGCCTTTCATCTCAAGGCACGTGGGGAGCTGCCTCCCTCCATGGGGATCGGCTTCCGGGAGATGTGGACAGAAGAATGTTTGTCAGCCTCGCCCCTCCCTCTCTAGCAGCTGCTTTGGGAATCTATTCTACCTCACACTTGGAGTCAAATGCTCTCTGATGCTTGTTACCCGAAGTGTCACAGTAGAGGCACAGGTGAAATGGTACACAGCTTTAAATGGCACTGCTCTGAATGTGGAGAGTCACTAGACAGAAGAAGCACTGCTCGTCTCCTGCACTTCCTCCTGCTCAATGGTTTTCTCACTCGACTGGCAAAAATGTGATCCTGATTCAATTGTGACACACACAGGTTAGCTTCACAGGATGTTATTCTGTGGAGGAAGGATGTTTTGAAATGCCAGTCACAGCCAGGCACATGGCACACACTGCTCCTGCCTGCCCCTAACCCAGCAGCTCCTCTCTGTGCAGGCAGACCGCTGTTGCAGAGCGTAGTATTGCAGCGTAGCCGAGCCCAGAGCGGAGCCGTGCTCTGCGTGCTTTGTTTGAAGTCATGTGGATGGGTAGACGGGGACAGTGGGGTGCTCTGATGAAACGTAATGAGGGAACATGTGAGCAGGTTTCACAGAGATGGAACACAGTTTATAGACGGCCTGATTTACAGCTGTATTATTCACGCCATCCCAGCCCCCCTCCCCGGTCCCCTTCTCAATGCCTCCCTCTTATCTCTTCTTTCAACCATGGCCTTTTCCTTCTCTCCCTTTCGCCTCAATCCTTTTACGAGCGGCCCATCCTCTCTCCTGGCTGAGAAATGAGCCATCGGAGGGAGGGAGGGAGCCAGGGAGCCAGGCCTGGGCATTGACAGAGTAGTGAGACACAGCAGGAGGTGAGCAGCTATATATAGAGCAGCTTTGGAGGAGTGATGTCATGGGCCAGAGGAGAGGTGGAGCGCTGCTGAGTTCAGTTGCCCAGCGTTTTACCGTCAGCTCTGAGAGAATGATAAATGATTGTTGGATAAATGAAAGGAAACCGATTGGCAAAGGCTGTTGGCAAGCTTGTATTGAGAAATGTTTGTTTTTGAAAAATAATGATTAGAACTTAGATGTATTTATTCTCTAAATGCTTGTCTTATATCACTCAATTCAGGTCAAATCAACATCACCATGACAGCTCATGCTCACTTTGATTAGGGGAAGTGTGTGTGTGTCAGCTGATGCTGTTTTTGTGAAGGGAAGGGTGATTGGGTGTGGATTAGGGATGTATCGGTGCGTGTTGCATGGTGTGAAGGAGGATGCTATTTCAATCTCTAGGGCAGGCCTATATGAAGTCAGGCAGTGCTGCTGACATGAGTCTTGTTGACCCAAGAGTGACGCAACAACCGAAACTCTGCTGCTTCCTCAAGGACAGGAAGGCGCGTTGCAGGTGCACTCACTCTTAACACGCATTGGCTAACAGAGCATGGTCGCTCTCTGCCAGTGGTCCAAACACTCAATCTGGGATCACACCTCATTGTGATCCAAGGTCCAGTCTCTCTCTCTCTCTGTGTGTGTGGAGGACAATGGGTTGCGTGGGGTGGGGTCATTCTGACCTGACAGCCGTAACAGCAGTGAACACGAGCCAGCTTGGTGATGAGTAAGGCGCCAAAGTTCAGAGTCCTGCCTGGCTGTCAGGACCTCTACAGTAGGACAAGGGAACAGTACACTACATAGGCTGACGACTGACTGACCGACCGACTGACTGGTTGGTGTGACTGCTGGGCCAATGCTATGGGGAGCAGCTAGCTCCTTGGTGTGTCAGATGTAGAGAGCAGCTGTTGCTGGAGCAGGTGTTGGCTGGGTCCTGCCCTCCCTGTGAGTGAGAACAGTGTGCTACCCTGCAGCCCAGTGATGGCTCCTCTCCATCAGGCCCTGACATACCTCCTCTTGAGAAGCTGGAGTGTATGTTAACTCATGATACACATCCAGTCGTTACTAGCATTACCTCACGTAGTCGTCTTTATAGTCTAGCTCTTTCAAAAAGATTTTCCAGTATGACATCAGATATTGTCTTAAAGCCTGGGCCTTGGCTCCAAAACTGGAGTCCAAATCCTAATGCAGGCGTGTGGGCAGCTGCCCGACACCCGGCTCCTCTCCTCAGCCACAGGCCTATTTTAACACGGACCAGAGAGACTTGTTTCTGCTATTAGTCGTCTGTATGCCCCACTGTCAGCGAAAGAGGGGAGTTGGAGCTTAGTGTGCATGTGATGGAACTGTACATTGTGATCATCATGTGACTGAGGGCTTTGTGAGTGTGTGTGTGTGACTGATGTGTGAAAGTGAGTGTCTTAGCTGTGCTCTACTGTGGGACCCAAGCTTTTATCAGCCGAGCTGCTTTCATATCAGGCCCAGACTTTTATTGCAATGCGGCAGCACAAAGAAGCGCCCTCTTCATATTGATTGTAAAACCTGATTCTTAAAGTACAGAAGGCGGTGGGCTATAGCCCACCACCTCCAAGACAATCTCACATGGACCCTATCCTTGCCTTCCAACAAACTAAATGAGTATTTCCTGTATATTTTCAGGGGAGGGAAAACCAGGTTGTTTTGTATGGAGTGGTATTTTGGTCCAGAAGGGCCACCGTAGATGTTAGTCGGGCTCTGTAAATGACAGCTGTTGGTTGAGCGGGCAGTTCTCTGCACCGGGCCTTTTGTGTTGGTAAATATGGCGGTGTTGTAAAACTGCTTTACTATGTGTCTTCAGTCTGCCTCTGCCTCTCGTTTCCTTCTCTGTCTGCTCTCTTCCTGCTGCTGAGCCCCTCGCACCTTTTATACCCCTTTCCTGCCGCGCCGCGCCTAGCAAACCCACCTAACGCCGCAGCTGTTCGGCTCAATCAAATCAAATTGTATTTGTCACATGCTTCGTAAACACGCAGCGTGAAATGCTTACTTACGGGCCCTTCTCAACAATGAAGAGAGAAAAATATTGGGAAAAAAATGAAAGAATAAATACACAATGAGTAACGATTACTTTGCTATATACTCAGGGTAACAGTACTGAGTTGATGTGCAGAGGTACGAGGTAATGTACACACAGGTAGTGGTAAAGTGACTGCAATAGGATAGATAATAAACAGTAGCAGCAGCGTCAAGAGAGTTAGTGCAAAAAGGGTCAATGCAGATAACTATTTAACTAACTATTTAGTAATCTTGTGGCATGGGGGTAGAAGCTGTTCAGGACCCTGTTTTGAGATTTGGTGCTCCGGTAGCAGAGAGAACAGTCTATAACTAGGGTGGCTAGAGTCTGACAATTTTAGGGCCTCCCCCTGACACCGCCTGGTATAGAGGTCCTGGATGACAGTGAGCTTGGCCCCAGTGATGTACTGGGCCATACGCATTACCCTCTCTAGCGACTTGCGGTCAGATGCCAAACCGTTACCATAACAAGCGGTGTCGCAGCCAGTCAAGATGCTCTCAATGGTGCAGCTGTAGAACTTTTTGAGGATCTGAGAGCCCATGGCACATCTTTTCAGCCTCCTGAGGAGGAAGAGGTGTTGTTGTGGCCTCTTCACGACTGTGTTGGTGTGTTTAGGCCATGATAGATCCTTAGTGATGTGGGACACAGAGGAACTTGAAGCTCTCGACCCGCTCCACTACAGCCCAGTCGATGTGGTTGGGGCGTGCTCAGCCCTCCATTTCCTGTAGTCCAAAAGCTGCAGCCATCTAGCCGTACAACCCCCACAGATCACTAACACACACCCATAGGAACAGCCTGTTTATTAATGGTCTAATCTGACCGTGATGTTGCAGCCAGGTGTGTCAGAAACACTGTTGTGCAGCTTACCTCTTGTTTTTGTAATTCCCAAACTAAGTAGAAAGGCTATATTCTGTCTGGAAGAGCTACTTTAGAGTCCATGTTATGTTGTTAATTTAGCACATCAATCTAAGGTAAATTGGCCACAACAGTTTAGCAGCAGCATTATGTTTTATGCAACCTGGCTGTACAGGGTTCTTCGTTTCTGTTATGCTTTAAAGCACAAGCAAATTGACTTGATATTGGCGGTGTACTTAGGCGCGTGTGCAGCAAGGACTCTGAACCTGCCTGACAGCCAGGACTTTGAACGTGTGTGCGTATTTGCGTGTACGTGCACGTCATTCTCTGCCCAGCCCCTTACATGGGCACTTGCAGTATGGCTAGCGTAGGTTGCTAAGCAACATGCTGCTCTAGTATTCTCATGTTTGGATATCTTTCATTTCAGAGCCTGAGAATGTAGGAAGGGGGGGGGGGGGGGGGGGGCAGAGCTGTGTTAAATTGTATTTGTCACATGCACTGAATACAAGGAAATGCTTACTTACAAGCCCTTAAGCAACAATGCAGTTTTAAGAAAATACCCCCCAAAAAGTAAGAGATAAGAATAACAAATAATTAAAGAGCAGCAGTAAATAACAATAGTGAGGCTATATACAGCGGGTACTGGTACAGAGTCAATGTGCGGGGGGCACCGGTGTCGAGGTAACTGAGGTAATATGTACATGTAGGTAGAGGTAAAGTGACTATGCATAGATAATAGCAGAGAGTAGCAGCAATGGGGGGGGGGGGGGGGGGGTCGTCTGGGTAGCCATTCGATTAGATGGCCAGGAGACTTATGGCTTGGGGGTAGAAGCTGTTAAGAAGTCTCTTGGACCTAGACTTTGCGCTCTGGTACGGCTTGCCATGTGGTAGCAGAGAGAACCGTCTATGACTAGGGTGGCTGCAGTCTTTGATCATTTTTAGGGCCTTCCTCTGACACCTCCTGGTATAGAGGTCCTGGATGGCAGAAAGGTAATGTACTGGGCTGTACGCACTACCCTGTGTAGTGCCTTGTGGTCGGAGGCCGAGCAGTTGCTATACAATGCAGTGAGGCAACCCATCAGGGATGCTCTCGATGGTGCAGCTGTAGAACCTTTTGAGGATCTGAGGACCCATGCCAAATCTTTTCAGTCTCCCGAGGGGGAATAGGTTTTGTCGTGCCGTGTTACAGTCCAGGACTAAGCCCTTTGACTTCACATAATTCATTTCCATCTGTCATCTAGGCAAAAGATAAATGACCCTTCTCACCAAGCTAGGCGTAAAAAGGGCAGGAAGGGAACAACATGACAGAGCGAGATGTAAACACGTTTCTCAGGCCAATAAAGCCCATTGAATTGGGGAGAGAGGGAGAGGAAGGTCTCAGTGTTGTTTATACTGTAGGCAGGGGGAGATACTGAGGCGAGGTGGAGCTCTCTGATCCTACACGCCTTGTGGAGATCCACGGAGGTAGAGGCTGGCCAAGCTGGCTTCAGCAACACAGAGAGGGAGAACCAGAGAGAGAGAGGGGCAGCGATGACGGAAGCCGGAACGAAAAACCTTTGTGTGCTTAATAACAGTCCTGGCACTCTGCCAAGGACTCTGGGAGTGTGGGATTAGCCTGAACAATCAGGACTGCAGGATCAAAACAAGGAGGCAGGAACGGCGAGGTCACAGAGCTACCATCTGCGCTGCCGCAGTGAGGGGGAGGGGAGGGGGAGGCCAGGGCTGGCGGCTCAGGCTCCACAGGCAACAATGAAAATCTGGAGGCAGTGGCAGCAACTCAGGCTCATAGTGCTCTGCTGTGTGCAGGCTCTGTTAACTGTCTAACCGCTGCAGCACACACACACACACACACACACACACACACACACACACACACACACACACACACCTAACCAAAACAGACTGATGCTGGTCTACTGCAAAGTCAACACACATGCACACACACATTCCCTGGCTTGTTTTTCTTTTCAAACAATTGTATTTCCATGTTGAAAAGCTCAGAATGTGTGGCCTTGAGGATTGAAGCACACTGAAGAAACATCTCACTCTACCTCTGTTAGAGAGGTTATCTTTATTCATTTCTGTCCTCACCCCCCCCCCCCCCTCCCCTCACGCTCTCTCTCTCTCTCTCTCTCTCTCTCTCCTTTTCTTTTCTTTCCTGGTCTGAGGCTGTAGGCTGCCCCCCACTACTCCTCTCCTCTGCGCTTCCTGTTGTCTCCCTCGCTCTTTTCGCAAACATGAGCCCATGCACTTTTCACTGTGGGAGAGGCACAGAGCAGTGGCCAACGGGTTTTGCAATCTATGTTTGATGGAGCCAAGCAAGCACTCTACATGTTTGTAGTTTGTGTGCATAAGGAGGGTAGGAGGTCTGCTTGGTAAATATTACTGAAACAACTTCCAGGCTTCAGCTGTGATTTGGTTCGATACTGGTTGGGAATAACATGTTGTGTGTCCACAAGCCTCGTACTGCTTTCTGTAGCAGTTGTTTTGTTTGCTCTGATTTGCGCCGTGTCTCCAGTGGTGTAGCCTAGGTTACACTTTGGCAACTGACTCGTGAGGAAGACTTTTTTTTGTTGTTGTGTGATATTTAGCCAACTACTTGTGTGATAGTCTCCCCAAAACAGAGAAAAGTATGCAGGTGGTGCCTTCTTTCTCGTAGTGAACATCATGGATGCACATTAATCCAACACGGTAATACCACAGTTTTACAAAGGTTTTCATGATACACACTCTTCATAAATATCCATCAAGTCCCATCCGTTGTCCAACAGTCTCAAAATCTGTGTAAACAGGTCCTAGGTCCATCTGACTCCTTATCTCACCCTCTTTCCCTGTTTCCCTTTTGTCCCTTCGTTCCTCCACTTCATTTCTCCTCCAGGCCTCCTCTCTTTCCTTCCTCAGTCTCATTCCCACACGGTGCTGGCAGGAGTGCAGAGGGGGGGGGGGGGGGGGGGGGGAGGAAAGAGAAATGGTTCAGTCCTACCTAAGCATGGTGTGGAATGGCTCAGTCCAGCTGTCTGTTGCTCTTGCACTGCACAGGCGCTACTCTGTGAAGTTGTTTGGGAACTAGGCTACCAGGTGTCGCGTTAAAGCAGAGTCATGCTGCGTTTTGTAAGCGCAGATCTAAAATACTACAATAAAAAGCATCTGCTTCAGTCACAGTTCGTTCCAAATCATGAAATTCTAAGCTAATTTACTTGTGTGGCTGTTAGCCAAAAAGTGTTGCACTTCGGTTGTCAACTAATGAAAACAAAGCTATTTTCTGCAGAATGCGTTGCATAAATGTTTAGTCTGAAGGAAATCTACAGTTGCATGCCCCTGATCACTCTAAGGCAGGTATTCACAAACTGGGGTATGTAGTCGCAATGCTGTCGGGGTACTCCAAATAAAATGTGATTCACATTAAAAAAATATTTTTTTCTTCATCATATTTTCAAACAGTCCATTTATGGTTTTCAACGGGGTTATACATTTGGGTGAGGTCTTTTTCTCGCCTGAGTAGCCTCGTTTCACTGCCAAAAATAAGTGAAAGCTGGGTGCGCAATTACACAGGTACTTTCCCAAAACGGATGACACAAACAACTGGATTCGTTATCCCTTTCATGCCCTGCCTCCAGTCCACTTACTGATATCTGAACAAGAGAGTCTCATCGAAATTGCATCAAGCGGTTCTGTGAAAATGTCATTTAATCAGAAGCCGCTGCCAGATTTCTGGATTGGGCTGCGCTCAGAGTATCCTGCCTTGGCAAATCACGCTGTTAAGATACTGATGCCCTTTGCAACCATGTACCTATGTGACAGTGGATTCTCGGCCCTCACTAGCATGAAAATGAAATACAGGCACAGACTGTGTGTGGAAAATGATTTAAAACTGAGCCTCTCTTCAATACAACCCAACATTGCAGAGTTATGTGCATAATTTCAAGAACACCCCTCTCATTAACCTGTGGTATGTTATTCACCATTTTCGATGAACAAATAGTTGTATATGTAAGATGGCTAAATAAAGAGCAACATGCTTGATTATTATTTGTGCACTGGTCCTATAATAGCTCTTTGTCACTTACCGTGAGCTGGGGTTTGACCAAAACTCACACTCTTTCTTATGTTTTTTGTGTGCGCGTGCGTGCTTGTGCGTGTGTGTGTGGCAGGGTTACAATGATGGCAAAAAAACATTGAGTGTGCTGACCCTGGTCCGGGTCATCGGTGCTCGGGGAGAAGTTGTTGGGATATAATTGCCTTGCTTTCAGGGCATAACAGTAGAGTTTATACCTTACTGGCTCAGAGATTCGAACCAGAGACCTTTTGGCTACTGGCCCAATGCTCTAGGCTACCGCTAGGCTGCCTGTGTAAACGCTGTTGAGCCTCAATGTAAAACGCAGTTGAAACGGTTTAAAATGCTGTTTTTTGGGGGGATGGTCTACATTTTGAAAATGGCCATTTCTAAAAGCTAATACGACACTAGGGCTTCATGACATAGCCCTTGTGTGAACCCATATACGTTTCTGTAATAGTTTGTTTTTCATTCTTTATTCTCAATACTTACCCTCACACCCTCCTCTCCTCTGTAATTCCTGACTGGTCAAGCACTTGTTTGATCTATCTAGATGTGTGTGTTTGAGAGACAGAAAAAACGAGAGGGGAAGAGAGAAATGTAGTGCATCTCGATTCAGCAGGCCTGTGCAATTCCCGGTGCCGGATTAATAATGCATCCCAAAGACTGTGTGCTGCGGATGGGGGAGGAGAGTTTGGAGGCAGGGTGAGGAAGGGAGGGGTGATGTAATGTGTAACTGTATCCAGGCTGCTTTATGAAGAGGCTCTCTGCATTAGCACTGTGGCCTGGCCTCCTGGCTCAATCATCAATTATTCACATGCTCCTTTTAGTGCATCTCCCCTCCACTGGTCACACCTCAGTGCTGCTTCCTGCCGCTGCCCAGTCAACATGCTGTGACCAGTCAGGCCTCTCTCCTGTCTCCGCCTCTCCTCCATCTTCTGCCCCCTCCACACCTCCTACCAGCTGGTTTTGATGCCAGATGATTAGGCTCATATTAAAATTGAGGACGAACATAACCTGAGGGGACCTGCGAATTAAGATTCAAATGGCCACACCACAGTCCAATCAACTCCTTAGCAAGTGCTTAACTTGCGCTAGGTTTTAGGAGTGTTAACGGTTCACCAAACCCACCTTTTCGGTACGTATTTGGATTTTGGGATTAAGGTTCAGTTTTGGTACAGCGGGAAAGTTAAATTCCAACAGTTACTGTAGTTAATTTAGGTTTATTAAAGGAAATGCAAAGTGTTGGTATTCCTGATTTTTGTGAAAGCACATGACTCATCAAAAACCCTAAAATAAAGTGATATGTGCTTGTGAATATGGTTCAGACATTGTATAGGCCTGTACTATAATGTTTTTCTTCCATAGAGAAAATGATGCTGCAGACTCTCAAAGGGGTCTGCAGCAGGTACTTATCCTCTCCGACTCCGGGGTAAAGTGATGAGCTATCACTGTTAAAGGAAAAATCCTCCCAAAAACCACCAATTCCCATAATTTACACTGTTACATTTCTGGTGAACAAATGTTTAATTTTATCGTTACTTTAAGGTTGGTAGCAATTCAATCATTGTGGAAATCTGTTGCAGCTCAAGTCGACTCCAAAACCCACAATGCAGTGCTCGCTGGAAGACTCATTTCAGTTGAATGCATTCCGTTGTACAACTGACTAGGTATCTCCTTTCCCTTTCTCTATGGGCTGGCTAGCTAGGTACACTGCACTACAAAGGTATGTGGACACCCCTTCAAATTAGTGGATTCAGCTATTTCAGCCACACCCATTGCTGACAGGTGTATAAAATCGAGCACACAGTCATGCACTCTCCATAAAAAACATTGGCAGTGGAATGGCTCTTACTGAAGAGCTCTGTGACTTTCAAAGTGGCACTGTAATAGGATGCCTGCTTTCCAATAAGTCATTTTGTAAAATGTCTGCCCAGCTTGAACTGCCCCGGTCAATTGTAAGTGCTGTTATTGGGACGTAGAAATGTCTAGGAGCAACAACGGCTAGGCGCAATGTGGTATGCGGAGTGTGTAAAAATCGCATTGTCCTCGGTTGCAACACTCACTAGAGAGTTCCAAACTGCCTTTGGAAGAAAAGTCAGCACGAGAACTGTTCGTCTGTAGCTTCATGAAATAGATTTCCATGGCCGAACAGCCGCACACAAGCCTAAGATCACAATGCGCAATGCCAAGCGTCAGCTGGAGTGGTGTAAAGCTCACCGCTTTTGGACTCTGGACCCGTGGAAACTCGTTCTCTGGAGGAGTAATGGTCTGTGGCTGTTTATCAGGTTTCGGGCTAGGCCCTTAGTTCCAGTGAAGGGATATCTTAATGCTATGACATTCTAGACGATTCTGTTCTTCCAAATTTGTGGCAACAGTTTGGCTAAGACCCTTTCCTGTTTCAGCATGACAATGCCCCCATTCACAAAGCGAGGTCCATACATGAATGGTTTGTCGAGATCGGTGTGGAAGAACTTGACTGGCCTGCACAGAGCCCTGACCTCAACCCCATCAAACACCTTTGGGATGAATTGGAACTCCGACTCCGAGCCAGGCCTACTGTCTCAACATCAGTGCCCGACCTCACTAATGCTCTTATAGCTGAATAGAGCAAGTTCCCACAGCAATGTTCCAACATCTGGTTGGAAGCCTTCCCAGAAGAGTGGAGGCTATTATAGCAGCAAAGGGGGACCAACTCCATATTAATGCCCATGATTTTGGAATGAGATGTTCGGCGAGCAGGTGTCCACACACATTTGGTCATTAAGTGTAGCTAGCTGGTAAACTTAGCTACACACTATAATACCAAAGTCAATGTCAGCATGTGAAGTAAGTATCTCATTGGCTGTAAAATCTCCCAAACAAGCTGCACTATCAATGTAGGTGTGTACAATCTCACTATGTTCAACCTGCAGATCGATGTGCCACGCAGAGTGGATGCCACGGCATCATGCAATGTACCCTGGACTGAAGAGGCAGACAAATGGGGTGAACTCTAAATGATACATGTCTGGAGGTAGGAATATAGCATAAATATGATCAATGGCTCATTCGTGAGACGACGACCTCCTGCATTACGACGTCGGCCAGTGTTGAAATCTGACATGTATGATAGACGTTTTCGCGATCTAAAAGTCGTATTCCTTTTAACGTCCAGTGGAGTGGGCGGCTTTATTGCATTGCCATGTCATACCGGCCAATTTCCTGCTTGCTTGAACGACAAAAGCTCAGACACATATGATATGATCCCGGGAACCGATAGAACATCGCTCAGAGATGCACAAAACAATATAATTCAAAATGGGTGAATCTTTCAAGTAGCTCTCTGTAGGTCCATCCGTCTGTGGTTAGCTCAACACGGGGTGCATTGGCCAAATCATTGACAACTGTGGCTTTAGCTTGCTTATATAGAGCAGGTACTACCGGTTTGCTGAAATGGGCGCGAGAGGGGAGTTGGTAATGTGGCTCGAGCACTTTCACGAGGTGCTGAATGAAACCTCTTCTTCTCAACCGCCGAGAATGGGCGCATGTTTGCGGCTATAAACCCCCTATTGCTTGTGTAATTTCTTTGGCCCGGTCAGAATCAGCTGCAAAGGGCCGCTTGAATGCAGGGCGGAGAGAAGATAGTTTCTTTGTGTTTTCGTCTCACTCCACCGGTAGGAATACGGGGGTAATTTCGGCATAAATGTGTCAACATGTTTGAGGTGTTGACAGCTACATAGGCTTTTCTCGTTGAGCAGTGGCAATATTCTGTTTTATCCCCAACTCTCTGTTAGAGGTCGACCGATTATGATTTTTCAACGCCGATACCGATTTATTGGAGTACCAAAAAGCCGATACCGATTAATCGGACAATTGTTTTCTTTTTTATTTGTAATAATGACAATTACAACAATACTGAATGAACACTTATTTTAAGTTTTAGGTTAGGTTTTAGGTTGTAGTTTAGGTTGTAGTTATTATAGGAATTATGGGACTTTTTCCCTCTATACCATTTGTATTTCATTAACCTTTGACTATTGGATGTTCTTATAGGCACTTTAGTATTGCCAGTGTAACAGTATAGCTTCCGTCCCGCTCCTCCCTGGGCTCGAACCAGCAACACAACGACAACAGCCACCATCGAAGCAGCGTTACCCATGCAGAGCAAGGGGAACAACTACTAGAATGCTAAGAGCGAGTTATGTTTGAAATGCTATTAGCACGCGCTAACTAGCTAGCCATTTCACTTCGGTTACACTAGCCTCATCTCGGGAGTTGATAGGCTTGAAGTCATAAGCAGCGCAATGCTTGACGCACACCGAAGAGCTGCTGGCAAAACGCAAAAGTGCTGTTTGAATGAATGTTTACGCGACTGCTTCTGCCTACCACCGCTCAGTCAGATACTTAGATACTTGTATGCTTGTATGCTCAGTCAGACTATATGCAACGCAGGACATGCTAGATAATATCTAGTAATATCATCAACCATGTGTAGTTAACTAGTGATTATGATTGATTGTTTTATATAAGATAAGTGTAATGCTAGCTAGCAACTTACCTTGGCTTACTGCATTTGCGTAACAGGCAGTCTCCTTGTGGAGTGCAACGAGAGAGAGGCAGGTCGTTATTGCGTTTGACTGTAAGGTTGCAAGATTGGATCCCCCGAGCTGACAAGGTGAAAATCTGTCGTTCTGCCCCTGAACAAGGCAGTTAACCCACCGTTCCTAGACCGTCATTGAAAATAAGAATGTGTTCTTAACTGACTTGCCTAGTTAAATAAAGGTATACAAATGTTTGTATTTTATTTAATTAAAAATCAGCAAATCGGCGCCCAAAAATACAAATCGGCCATTAATCGGTCGACCTCTACTCTCTGTCCATCGGCCTTATCTGGGAAGCCAAACTGTTCCCAAACTGGAGATTTTAAATGATGGCGACTCCTCCTGGTTTATGGACCCCACTACTCGCCATCGTACAGAAGTAGTTCCTGGCTGCACCTCACAAAAATGTTGATTATAATGTGTAATAGGCTCTGGTTGTTTTAACAGAATAGCCTGAAATGTTAAACTTCGTATTAGGGCTAGACGCAACACTACCACTGTCATTTACTGAAGTCTTCCACCGCTGCCTGTTGCAACAGAGGTTATCTAGGGGAAAGGGGGCAGGGGAGAGGGTTTCAGAGGAGGCCTTGTCAGAGGTTGTTTGTTTAAAAGAGGGCTGCGATTGAAAGCAGACATCCTGGGTCTCAGGCCTGGGCCTCCATGTGCTTGTCCTCAATTTTCACCATTCTGACTGGGACAGCTCGTCTCCAATTTACCACCCAATATGCGCTGAAGAAGATGATTGTGGTGTTGTTGGGTTGGAACCAGCAGGTACACGTTTGAAGCTGTCAGTGACAGACGCCTAGCATTTGACTGGGTCTGATCCAGACACTCCTACCCTTGACGTTGCATTGAAATACACACGTATTCATGTTGCTCCTCTGTTTCTTGGGTGGTCAAAGCCAGTTGTCTTTGGTTTTACAGGGATTAAGCTAGGCTCCGTCCTACTTCTGCGCTGTTGTTAGTTCTACAGCGGTATGTGTTTGTGTGTGCGTTCATGTGTATGTGTGCGTGCGTCTATGAAGTGAGTTGGTTTTGGTGCTGGCCGTTCTCTCAGGCTGAGGCTGTGTGATCCCTCAGGTTTCTGGCAGGGATCAGACCCACCAGCTTTAGTGGTGACGCAGCAGAAACTAGACACACAGAGGAGAGAGAAGCTGAATCTCCTCAGAACACAGTCTCCTCCCCTCCCCTCCCTTCTTAATGCAGTAAGACAAGCTGGAGAATCCTGACCCAGAACAACACTGTTAACTGGCCGGGCTCCCCTCTGCACAATGCTAGGCCTAGCCAGAGTACTAGGCAATAACAACCAATGATGTATATAAATCCTGGATGACTGACATGGGTGCGCTGTATTGAAGCCACCGCACAGCCATCTTGGTGGTCCTCCACCATTGTAAAAAGAAAAAAAGATTTTGGAAGCTGTAGAAATGCATTTATTAATGTCTACGTTAGTTTTGACATGTTTATTATGCATACTTTTCAAATTAGATATTTTTGGAGTACTAATGTTACTGTCCCACTACTACGACAAAAACAAATACTTAAATACATGTAATTTTGTCTTTGAAACATTTAATTGAAATACTGTAGAATTCCATTGGAGGACTGCTACTACTGGGGAGTACCAATATGGCCAACCAGTGGCTTCAAAGCATCTCTATGGCCAATAGCTAGCATCAGCAATCCAGGGTTTATACACATCATTGATAACAACCCATGTGTTTGGTTTGTATCTGTTAAATGCTCTGTTTGTAGTCCCATCAATATTGGAGTGTGTATCACTGCAGCTCCTGCTGGGTTTGTTAGGCCTCCCCTCCTGGCTGATCAATGCCCTGTTTCTGTTGCTTCCTCCTCCACCTCTTCTCTTTTTTTTAATTAGCTCTATCGGGAAATGCTGAACAATTAGGCCTCTGCTTGGTCTATATGGGGATGAGCTCACTAACTAGCCTGTTTGCCTTTTGCTGAGCAATTCCTCCCTCACCATATGGTGTTTTCTCTGCTACCACTCTTAAAGGGATACTTTGGGATTTTGGCAATGAGGCCCTTTATCTCCTTCCCAATAGTCAGATGAACTTGTGGATACCTTTTTTATGTCCCTGCGAGCACTTTGAAGGAAGTTGCCAACTAGCGCTAGCGCAATTGCTAACTAGCGTTAGCGCAATGACTGGAAGTCTATTGGTATCTTTTAGCATGCTTGTAGATAGCAATGACTTGAATTCTATGTGCTAGCATGCTAGTCGATACCCTTAGACTTCCTGTCATTGCGCTAATGCTAGTTAGCATTGGTACACAAAACTACCTCTAATTTCCTTCATACTGGACACAGACATAAATGGTATCCATGACTTAATCTGACTCTGGGGAAGTAGATAAAGTGCCTTATTGCCAAAATCCCAAAGTATCCCTTTAACCTTTCTGATCTCCCCATCCCGGATCCGGGATCGTGAATACAGACTCAAGCTCATTACCATAACGCAACGTTAACTATTCATGAAAATCGCAAATGAAATGAAATAAATATGCTAGCTCTCAAGCTTAGCCTTTTGTTAACAACACTGTCATCTCAGATTTTCAAAATATGCTTCTCAACCATTGCAAAACAAGCATTTGTGTAACAGTATTGATGGCTAACGTAGCATTTAGCATTAGCATTCAGCTGGCAACATTTACACAAAAAAACAGAAAAGCATTCAAATAAAATAATTTACCTTTGAAGAACTTCAGATGTTTTCAATGAGGAGACTCTCAGATAGCAAATGTTCAGTTTTTCCTGAAAGATTATTTGTTTAGGACAAATCGCTCCGTTTTCTGCGTCACGTTTTAGCTATGAAAAAACCCCTGTATCCAGGATTGTGTAAATCTATCAGCAAGCTCATTAGCATAACACAACGTTAACTATTCATGAAAATCGCAAATGAAATGAAATAAATATGCCATCTCTCAAGCTTAGCCTTTTGTAAACACTGTCATCTCAGATTTTCAAAATATGCTTCTCAACCATAGGAAAACAATCATTTGTGTAAAAGTAGCTAGCTAGCGTTAGCATTTAGCGTTAGCATTTAGCGTTAGCATTAGCGTTAGCATCCAGCACGCAACATTTCAACAAAAACATAAAAGCCTTCAAATAAAATCATTTACCTTTGAAGAACTTCTGATGTTTTCAATGAGGATACTCTCAGATAGCAGATGCTCAGTTTTTCCAAAAAGATTCCTTGTGTATTAGAAATAGCTCCGTTTTATACATCACATTTGGCTACCAAAAAAAATCCGAAAATTCAGTCCTCAAAACGCGAACTTTTTTCCAAATTAACTCCATAATATCGACTGAAAACATGGCAAACGTTGTTTAGAATCAATCATCAAGGTGTTTTTCACATATCTCTTCATTGATACATCGTTCTTGGACACATGGTTTCTCCCCTATATCAAATGGAAAAGTACGAGCAGCTGGCAATTGCGCACCGAATTCCACGCAGGACACCAGGCGGACACTTGGAAAATGTAGTCTCTTATGGTCAATCTTCCAATGATATGCCTACAAATACGTCACGATGCTGCTAAGACCTTGGGCGAACGACAGAAAGTGTAGGCTCATTCCTTGCGCAATCACAGCCATATAAGGAGACAATGGAGCTTCAGAAATTCTGCTAATTCCTGGTTGATGCATCATCTTGGTTTCGCCTGTAGAATGAGTTCTGGGGCACTTACAGACAAAATCTTTGCAGATTCTGAAACTTCAGAGTGTTTTCTTTCCAAAACTGTCAAGAATATGCATAGTCGAGCATCTTTTCGTGACAAAATATCGCGCTTAAAACGGGAACGTTTTTTATCCAAAAATGAAATAGCGCCCCTAGAGATCTAACAGGTTAAAGACTCTTGGTTTTTAGTTTTTTCCCCAGCATAACACAAACCTACACTTTATTCTTGTTTTGTTTCTCTGTATAAAGATATTTTCATACATGACACCTTAGAAAATCTATTGATTCTCAACACACTGCTGCATAGAATGTTGTTGGCTACTTAAATATCAGACAGAACCTCTCTCCCGCTGTTGTGATTGGATGAGAGCTGTATAATTGATTTCCGTAAAGCACCATTGGAGGAAGATAATTCCACCATTAGCTAGCGGTGTGCAGGATGCTAGTTGTGTTGAATGCTGGCCCTAGTCTGGGATTTTGTCCAATCTTGTCAATTTGTGTTTTAGCCAGGGACAGGTCTCTCTCCCCCTCCCTCTCCCTAAACAGGCTGACCCAGCTCGGCCTCATGCAGTGTGTGAAAACAGCTACATTGTATTGGAAAGGCTGGGGGGATGGGGATGTGATTAGGAAACCAGATCCAGGGCTGGGCTTCAAAGGGAACTGAATACTTCTGCAGAGCCTATTGATTAAACATGGAATGCTGTTGCCCTCATGTGCACCAGAGGCAATTCAATAGGCTTATACTAGGAAAGGTTCTATATATATGTGCTTATAGATCCAAGGCAGTGAGCAGATGAATCTACTTTTTCCCCCCAGTTAACTTCTCTAGGGCAGGGGGCAGCATTTGGAATTTTTGGATGAAAAGCATACCCAAATTAAACTGCCTGCTACTCGGGCCCGAAGATATGATATGCATATAACTGGTAGATTTGGATAGAAAACACTAACGTTTCCAAAACTGTTGAAATATTGTCTGTGTGTATAATATAACTGATTTAGCAGGCGAAAACCTGAGAGAAATCCATTCCCGGAAGTAGTTTTTTTTGTTGGTTTTGTAGTTTTCTATTCAATGCCATTACAGTATCCATTGACCTAGGACTCAAATTGCAGTTCCTATGCCTTCCACTAGATGTCAACTAGATGTTTCAGGCTTGTATTCTGAAAAATGAGGGAATAAGAGCAGTCTGAATGAGTGGACCCTGCCGTGTCACAGACCTTTTTCATGCCTTTCTGAGAGAGAGAGTGCCTTTCTTGTTTACCTTTTATATTGACTACATTATTGTCCGATTGAAATATTATAGATTATTTAGGCTAAAAACAACCTGAGGTTTGAATATAAACATTGTTTGACATGTTTCTATGAACTTTACGGATACAATTTGGATTTTTTGTCTGCCTGTTTTGACTGCGTTTGAGCCTGTGGATTACTGAAGAAAACACGCGAACAAAACGGAGGATTTTGGATGTAAAGAGACTATCGAACAAAAGGAACATTTATTGAGTATATGAATGTCTTCTGAGTGCAACCATATGAAGATCATCAAAGGTAAGGGATTAATGTTATCTCTATTTCTGACTTGTGTAACTCTTCTACTTGGCTGGTTACTGTTTGTAACGGTTTGTCTGCTTGGCTATGTTCTCAGGTATGCTTTCGCCTTAAAGCATTTTTAAAATCTGACACCGTGGTTGGATTCACAAGAAGTTAATCTTTAAACCTATGTAAAATATGTTTTGTTTTCTGAAATTTTATAATGAGTACTTCTGTATTTGAGTTTGGTGCTCTGCAATCTCACTGGATGTTGGCCCGGTGGCACGCTAGCATCCCACATAACCTGGAGAGGTTAATGGTGCTTTTCTTAAAAGTATGAGTGGATTATTGTGAAAGCAGCCAGGGAAGCCTTTTGGGAATCTTTTCCTATGTGTGGTCGCTGAGAGGAGAGAGTGCAGACCTGTTTCTGACCAGGACCCTGCCTGAAGTGTTTTTGTGTGTCTGTGCGTGTTTATGTGCATCTGTTGTGGGGAATGTGTTTGGCTCCTGTGTCTGTCTGTCTTTCGAATAGATCAAGTGCTGTGTCTGAGAGTGGGGAAAGGACTAGAGATTTGGGCAGGGGTGCAGTCAGGAAGGTCCAGTAATAATGGCTGTATCAAAGATGACTTCCTCCCCCTCGTTGTTCCGTCTCCAACTAACTTCCCTGTCCTCATTTTCGATTATTTGAGAATTATACTTTTTTCAAAGTATTTCTGTTTTTCAAACAAGCATTGCAGAGCTGGCTACAATTTCATTTTCATCCCCCTGAAAAGATAGAACAAATATTATGGCTGAACTCAAACGTGCTGGTTGATAAAATACCTGTATTTATGGCAAAGATGTTTTGAAAATGGTATTTTGTTCTTAAATTATATTGTAAATTGGCATGGTAGAGTTATGTCCTTCATGGAGTTGAAAGTCTGTGTTGCCCAGCAACCGCCCCAAAACATCACTGCTCTTGAGGAGATCTGCATGGAGGAATGGGCCAAAATACCAGCAACAGTGTGTTGAAGACCTTGTGAAGACTTACAGAAAACGTTTGACCTCTGTCATTGCCAACAAAGGGTATATAACAAAGTATCGAGGAACTTTTGTTATTGACCAAATACTTATTTTCCACCATAATTTGCAAATAAATTCATAAAAAATCCTACAATGTGATTTTCTGGATTTTTTTTCTTCTCATTTTGTCTGTCATAGTTGTCATAGTTGTACCTATGATGAAAATTACAGGCCTCTCTCATCTTTTTACGTGGGAGAACTTGCACAATTGGTGACTGACTAAATACTTTTTTGCCCCACTGTATAACCCGAAGTGGGTGGCCAACAGAGATAGATGGGATGGGCTGAGGGAAGCTGAGGGTTGGGATGTGGAATTGAAGACAAGTGGGAGTGGAGTTGCTGTGCGGGAGATAGAATGATGGTCAAAGATAAGTACAAAAATAAAGCCAAAATAAAACATAATAAAAGTAAGTTTGAATGACACTGAGGGGCAGTGTTTTATAGCTGATGCCGGTTTTTACCTGAGGCTGATGCTGTTTGTTGTTGTTTTTTGCATTGTTGTTTGCGGTTTTCTTTTGTCTTTTCTTTTTTTCTCTTCAGTTAATTTTCTTGGTTTTTGGTGCGTTGGGGGGTTCTTGGGAATGGAATTAATAGTATTTTTTATTTCTTCTTGTGGGGGGGGGGCTGTGGGAGGGGTATCGGGTGGTTAAGTGACAGCTATTTGGGAACTGTGGGGGGATCTTGGAGGGTTCGGGTTCACGTTTTTTGGCCTGGTGGGAGGTCTGTCAACGTGCCCTTGAGCAGGGTATTGACCCTGGATTGTGTATCGCTCTGAATGGGAGTCTGTTGGATGACTGGTGTGGTGGAGTTGTTGAGCGGCTTCACTGCAAGTAGATGGTATGTTTCGGTTATTCAATCAATCAAATAAATGACAACTTCCCTGTCTTCTCCTCCTCAAGCTGTTCTGTTGGAGAAAGAACACAGAATCACTCCATTCTCTCTCCCAAATTTTATCTCAATACTCTACCCTGCAATGTTATTTCAGTTCTATTGCTCTCTCCATCTCTCCTGCTCTTCATTCATAGCCCCTTCTCCCCCCTCTCTCTTCTCTGTTTTTCCTCCTCCTCCCCTCCCCTATGAAGGTGCATGCAGAATGGAGCCAAGTAAATACTTCTCTATGCGGAAGCACAACCCTCTCTTCCACACACTGCCTATGTAGGTCACCATGACTCATTTTTCTACGTTTCACATGCCCACGGATTTTTGCACTCCACAGATTCTCACATTCAGAAGGCAAGAAAGAGAGAAAATGAATGTGGTTTGGATTTGGTTAGGGCATCATTATTTAATTTCAATACAGTTTTCTCTGCCTTTTTTTATTTTGACCAAGTATCTGTGTGATTTGTGAGCTATTTGTCGTGATTTGTTTTTTATTTTGGAATGATGCTGCATGATGTCGTCATGCAGCGTGTTGTTTTTGTGTGAAATTTGCCAGGCCAGTCCCCCTGGGAAGTTCTGTGGTGTTTGTCTCAGAGTTTCATGTTCACCTGGCCTTTCAATGTACTAGAACTAAAATCAAGGAATGCAAAGCAGAGGGAACATGTCATGTTTAAACACAACCCTTCTCCTCAACACAGCCCTCACAGCCTTCACTCTGACCTAATTGTTGAAATCCTCTAGCAACCAACCAGAAAGCATAGGCTACATATCCTGTTTTTAGAAATGCAGGGATCTTCTCCACTGGGTGTTGTATGGTTGATGGCTTAAAAGCACATGGGAGCAGAAAAGCTTGTTACTTAGTTTGTGCTGCTCTAATGTACTGTAACTTACTGCCAATTTTGTCGGCTAGATCTCCAAGAATACGAGTGTGAAACGATGGTCATTGGCTGTGTGTTTACTTATGCACTCAAGTGAGTGACTGGCTGACGTATTATAGGACCGTTTCTCTGTGTGTTTGTCTCCGCAGCTGGGATTTGGGCTGTGTAGGCCAGGGCAGGGGCTGTATGGCACGGTACAGTGACTTTGGGTTTGCTCTGATCTAAGCTGACTGCGTCTGTGACAGACTTGGAGCTGAGACTCTGGCCTACCCGAGAGAGCTCTGGCCCACTCTCTGCCTCTGCTCGCGCCTTATCTGGTCGAAACTAACAGACTTAATGTGCTTTTAAATTCATTACATTTCCCCCTAATTTGTTTAACAGGCTGGGGTGCAGAGTTTAGGCCTATGTGAAGTGGAAAAATAGGGTGCAGACATAATATCTTGCACTTACTTTCCTTGAGTGTCTCATTCATTAGAGACACTAAGAATTGGTCCTATTTTACCGTGGGTTGTGTTTTGGCAGAGGAGAGGCAGAGATTTGTTGTTGAAGGGAGCACGGCACAGCGTGGCTGTTTCATTCTGGAGGGAGAACCATGCCCACTGTAGGTAGTAGCTCTTACAATATCTCCAGCTAACACGCATGTAACTCCCAGGGGTTGCGTAAACTTAGAATTCTGCGTTTTTCTTGCAAAAAAAAAAAGAAAACATATGAACTATATTTTGCTGCGTTTTTTTAACGCAGATCTGTAATGCTTCTTATTGTTATTTCTGCTCTGCTTCAGTTACATTTCGCTCCAAATCGGGATGTAAAAGGACTAATTTAGTGCACTTCAGTTGTACTTCACACTGATAAATATTTACTATTGTCTTGATAAATCCGATTCCTGCATTCACGAACGGGCATTCGATCAGCAGACAACGCTCTGACTCAGCCCATTTCTCCGGTGTAGTTTTTCTTCTGATCAATCTGTTGAAGCGAAATGAACACTGTCGACTTTCAATATAAAATCCAGGTGAAATGGTTTCAGACGCAGATGGTATGCATTTGGATCACGCGTATTTCTAAAAGCTAATACGACCCCTTGACTCCAGGAAACAAACGCATCTTTCATTCTCCTTGTCTAATGGGAAACTACTTTCTTCTAATGGGAATCATGTCCTTCTCCGATAGATTTTTGTTTCTTACTGTCTAGCTGGAACAGTTAACACCTAAACCCAACGGTTTGATGTCAAGAAATGTACATCATACGGTAAGAGCCCCCCCCCCCAAAGGTATGCTCTTGTTTGTAGCCAGGCGTAAAGGTTACTTCAAGCTTCACTCCGTTGATCGTGCGTGTACGTGGGCGGAATTGGGATACTTGGAGTAGTGGACACTTTGGAGTCGCCTTCCCTTGCTAGTAGTATTAGCTAGTTGGCAGCCTAGCAAATCAAATGGTATTGGTCACATACACATGTTTAGCAGATGTTATTGCGGGTGTCCAACAGTGCAGTAATATCTAACAATTCACAACAATACACACAAATCTAAAAGTAAAATAAAGGAATTAATAAATATATATATCTACAGTAGAATGGAATACAGTACGTGCATATGAGATGATTAAAGCAAAATATGTAAACATTGAAGTGACTAGTGTTCCATTATTAAAGTGGGTAGTGATTTCAAGTCTAAGTATATAGGGCAGCAGCCTCTAAGGTGCAGGATTACGTAGCCGGGTGGAAGCCGCCTAGTGATGTCTATTTAACAGTCTGATGGCCTTGAGATAGAAGCTGTTTTTCAGTCTCTCGGTCCCAGCTTTGATGCACCTGTACTGACCTCGCCTTCTGGATGATAGCAGGGTGAACAGGCAGTGGCTCGGGTGGTTGTTGTCATTGATGATCTGTTTGGCCTTCCTGTGACATCAGGTGCTGTAGGTGTCCTGGAGGGTGGGCAGTTTGCCCCCAGTAATGCGCTGTGCAGACCGCACCGCCCTCTGGAGGGCCCTGCGGTTGCGGGCCCTGCGGTTGCCAGACCAGGCGGTGATACAGGATGCTCTCGATTGTGCATCTGTAAAAGTTTGAAGGTTTTAGGTGCCAGGTCATTTGCACCGCCTTAACCACACTGTCTATGTAATCAGTTATTACAGGCTAAGTTATTACTTCTAAACATAATACGGTTAGGGGTGGATTCCTGTTGTTTGGTTTACTGTTTAAACAGTTGCCGAGATTATATTTGGTAATCAATTCCAGAAGGACTACTTTTATGAATAGTCTATGCAGCCTGTAAGTTAGATCAAGGAACCAAGCAACAACACTGCCCCCACGGCTGTGGAAGGATGATACAGCGCGTTTTCAATTTTCAGGTAGTAAAAAAACACTATGTCGAATGTCAGCATATTACAAGGAGCTGCCCCTTTTTGTGTGGAACAACGACATTGACTGTTGCAATCTAGCATCTAGAGCTTGTAGCAATCTTTAGTGTTTTGGCTGTAAACCCAAGTTAATAACCATGGCAATCCAAGGCTCAACATTTATCTAGCCCAGTCCTAACTGCCCATTCCAGGTTTATACCATGAGTTAAACCCCCAAAAAAGACGCCACCACCTGAAAATCGCTTTTTCCTAAATGGTTCTGACTGCTATTTGGTTTAGCACTGACACTACCCACCGAGCTGTCCATGGTGGATGTGCTCTGCTCTTAAAGTTGCCATCTTAGTGACAAAATGACAGTTTCAAAATGGGACCATTATGCCAAATTGAGATTGAGCCTCCATGCAACTTTCCCCAATCTTTTTTTTAACCCGTTGGCTGCTGAGATTTAAATCTGCTTTAAGCCCCCTCTTCATATTTGTCTGGGACTGTTTATAAAGGCAGCCCTATTTTAAGTTACACAAAGGGTGGAAAGAAGGTGTGTAATTGCTTTGTTTTTATTTGTTTCCATTTCTGTTTTCCTGGAAGGCTTCACTGTGAACGAGTGATTGGTTCCAGTGTGGGAAGGCAGTTCTTCTCCTGTTCTCCACACATGGCTCCCAGTATCTGCATATGAATGTGGCCTTCTGCTCAGAGACTGAGTGGAGCCCCAGCCTTCTCCCAATGCCCCCCACTCACAGCACAGGGGCCCACGCTCCCCACATGCTGTTATGCAATCGTGTGTGTGTGTGTGATGACACTGAAGGAGGGAAGGCCTGGAAAGATGTGTGTCAGGGGAACACTAAACAGGAGTCTTGTGGTGGGGGATGGAAGGCTGGCTGGATGCAGACGCCTGTCACAGGCGTTTAGAAATGACGCAGAGGCCTTGAAGAACAGCTACATGCCCTGGCCTACTTTTCAGAGCCGTTAGCGTGCGCACGTGTGTCCTTTTGTGTTCCCCTTTCTGTGTCGTCTTTTATGGCAGTGTGAGCGTGCGTGCCTCTTGATGTAAGGAGCATACTGAGGATTTTGATGAGTCACTCAACCGCGCAATGACTAAGGGAAAGATAGGAGGACAAAATATACAACACTGCAGCCCCCCTCCCTCCCATCTCTGAAAACATCCCGTCGCTGCATCCTTAGTTGGGCTGAAATGTATTAGACTACCTTTCACAGTGTTGGCCAAGTCCATTTGGGGGCAACGCTGTACTGGAACATAAGAGAGACATGCAGAGGGCGAAGGGAGAGCATCAGGAAACCACTAGGGAGGTTGGTGGAAAATGGGAGCTTTGTGGAGGGAACATGAGTGGCCGGGTTTGCAGTCTGCACATTCTCATGCGTGTATCATCTTTCCCTTCTCCCCAGTCTCAATGCACCCCTTGTCCTGTGAGCGCCCAGGCTGTCGTGGATCCCGTGCCCCTGCTGTTCAACTGGTAAGACCAGGGGCCGCCGTCCTCGGCTCTCTTCTCCACCCAGCCCAAACAAAAACCAATTACCACCACACGAGCTAACGCATCCAATCTGTTGCCCACATGTCTATCCGTCTCAGGCCAGCCTACCTGATGTTCCCTCCCTTCCTCCCCAAGTCCCCCTCTCTCTCCCTTGCCTGGCTTATCTGATAGAGCTGTATTATATCAGCAGCTCTCTCTCTCTCTCTCTATACTCCACATGTCTGCTGGCCCAGTCACATGCTGCAGGCTGCCTGACCAGACCAGTGGAGGCCTCATCTCTGTGCTATCAAGAGGTGTCTATCACGAGCAGTGGTGTATCATTACAGCCTTACCAGGCCTTGTCTCTGGCTGGGTAATTAGGACTCTGGGCCAGTGTGGTGCAACTCCTGGTACGCCAAAACCCTCAACGACACGTTTCTCATTTCTCTCCACTCTGTCATTCCCTCCCTCTCTTCGCTGATTGCCTTCCTGCTCGTGGAGAGAAAATGTTTGCAGCTTGTCAAATTTTTCCATGAGAGTGAGTGGGGCGTTAGCAGTGGGCCATCAACAGGAAATTCCAGGCTGAAAGAGGGAAGGAGAGAGGGAGCACGACAGGAGAGGGAGAGCTTATAGCTTCAGGAGAGTGCAGTGCACGGAGGCCTGCCTGTCTCTTGCCTCTCTTTCTGCTGTGTAAAGCTTTCAGACATACTAGAGGGGCTGGGTGTTTCTGAGACACGGGTACAGAATGAGAGAGAGCTGATCTCTCTCTCTCCCCCTTCAGCTAACTGGGTTAGACAGGGACTATGTGAGGCTCAGGCTGCTCAGTGCCTGTGTTGCGGTAGAGCTGCTGAGTGTAAAGCTTTAATTGTCTAAATCACACATCTGGTTGGTTTCTGGAAGTGTCTTGCAGCTTTGATTACAGACAGAGTGGTGATGTCCTGTGAAAAAGGAAGAACTGTCCCCTCAGGCCTGCACCTCTGTCCATTACTGCAGTTTCCATTCAGAGAAGTGCAGAGCTGGAACACACACACACACACCACACAGCGATTTACTCTCTCACTCAATCACACAGACACAATTACACAGGGAAATGGTGTTGTGACTGGTGTTTTCATGTCTTTTCCCTCCATTGATGTGATAAGTCAGGCTGGTGTTTTGACTTTTATGTTTGAGGTCATGGGGTTAAAAGTTTGGCGAACACAGGTCATAGCAGGGTGTGTAAAAGTGCAAGCTACAGAACCCATGTGAATGAGGAAGTGTTTTCAGCACTGGAAAAGCTGACTGTCATGTGGACTCAACTCATTTACATTTTTAATTACTCTCCTGTTTTTATAGTTGCCCGCCCCCACCCTCGTCCTTGACTTTTCCTAAATAAATCTATATAACAACACACTGTCGTTGTTAGAATCTTAATGTCACCAACAGTAATTTGTTATACGCAGTTTTAAGAGGACATATCACCCCCCCATTCACCACCAGTCATTCACAGCCAGCCAGCCTGCGCAGATGGCCCCATCAAAACTATACCTAAACTATATTGAAACAAATTTCACACATATTAATAGAGTTAGCCTAACGACAAGATTAAGTTGACAATAGTCTGACCGTGACGATACTATGAATTGTCTAATTGTATGACGAGATGGGCACAGCTTGAAATGTTGACGTCCAAAAGACACGTCATTGGCTGGAAAGGGTGGTCCCTCAAGGCCTTTCTGGTGTTAAGTACTGTCACCTGGTTTCTGCTTGACAGGTCGTTCATTTGTATTATTGACATGGAAAAGAGGAGAGAGGAATAAGTTGAAGAGATCCCCCCCTCCCCTTTTACCCTCCTCATCAACCCCCTCTCTGAGCCTGAGGGGTCACGGCCTTCCCACTCCCCCAATGAGGCTCCAGAACAGAGTGGCCTTTGTGACAGAGAAGCCTGTCCATACATTGAGCTGAAACCCAATAGGGGCCAAACACTGTTGCTCCCTGCCTGGGCTAAATCAGGCCAGGGCTCAATAGCCAGGGCTCTTTGTCCTTTCTGGGGCCAGGAACAGGCGCAAGGCTCAAATACAGACACTATGCGAAGGGGGAACACCAGCCACACCTATACAAGTGTTTTTCCACCACAGTCAACCAAGGAACAGATTGAAAGAAAGCCCATTTCTTGGCACGGAGTCCAAGAGAGCAATTTCTTTGGTCTATGGTTGTCACAGGAAAACATTGGTCTGGATTTGTGAAGTCATTGTTGACGCTAAGCCCTCATGTGTTGTGTGTGTGTGTGTGTGTGTGTGTGTGTGGACAGACTGCCATGTTCAGCTGACCGTCTCCGCCGGGGAAGTCTTGTGACTCAGATCTTTTGTTTTACACAGAGGACTCCGCTCATAGCTGGAGTGAGTGTGTCCCAAACACCTTGATATCCCGCTGCAGCCGCCCACACAGCCCTGGTTCACTGGCTTCACCACTCTGGAGCCATTTCAGCCCAGCCAGCCACCCCCATAGGGAACCATACAGCAGAGCTGTGCCCTGTTGGCATTGCACTGACGTAAACAGTGAACAGAAGAACGTTACTACGCCTTCTTACTGAATGCAAATAGCTCCTGTGAGAAATGATCTGGTATCACCGTGTCAGCCTTCCCCCTCGTTCTACCTCTGTAAAACTAGGGCCAGACAGTCTCTCACTGGGTACAGATGTATGCTATTCCATATGGTACATTCTGCAGGAGTCACAATAATGGAGGAGGCCTGGGTTAAAGTGGTGAACGGGTTGGCTTTATATTAACACTTGCATTAAAGGCCTGTATTAAAATCAGTGAGGAAGTCTGCTCGGAGCCTCTTAAAAGCACTCAGACCCAATACTGGCTGCTGGGAGCGAGGCTCCCTAAAGTGATTTTATTGCAGTCATTACTTTTCCCAATTGACTGATATTTACTCCAGGAGCGTTGTGCCAGCCGGCCTCGAGGCCTGCTCTGCAGTCATTGTGGGGGAGGGAGCACCAGGGCAAATGGTGCTAGTCTGGTTCAGTGCTGCCCCAGGGATTGACACGGTCATGCTGCTCTCCAAGATGTCCACGGTTCTGTACAAGCTCAGAATGTGAGTCTGTTGCCATTGTCTCCACTACCTAGCGCAGGCTAAAACTCTGTCCACAGGTGTCCTTCTCTCGGCACAAATCAAAGCTGCTGGCTAAAGTTAAATATAGACTTAGTTTCCTGTATCGTAATCGCTCATCTTTCAACCCCTGCTGCCAAACTCACTTTGATTCAGATGATCATCCTACCCATGCTAGATTAAGGAGATGTAATTTATAGATCATCAGGGAAGGGTGCTCTCTCGGGCGGCTAGATGTTCTTTATCATTCGGCCATCACATTTGCCACCAATGCTCCTTATAGGACACATCACTGCACTCTATACTCCTCTGTAAACTGGTCATCTCTGTGTACCCGTCACAAGACTCACTGGTTGATGCTTATTTATAAAACCCTCTTAGGCCTCACTCCCCCCTATCTGAGATATCTACTGCAGCCCTCATCCTCCACGTACAACACCCATTCTGCCAGTCTGTTGAAGGTTCCCAAAGCTCACACACCCCTGGGTCGCTTGTCTTCTCAGTTCGCTGCAGCTAGCGACTGGAACAAGCTGCAACAAACACTCAAACGGGACAGTTTTATCTCAATCTCTTCATTCAAAGACTTAATCATGGACACTCTTTTACTGACAGTTGTGGCTGCTTTGTGTGATGTATTGCTGTCTCTACCTTCTTGCCCTTTGTGCTGTTGACTGAGCTCAATAATGTTTGTACCATGTTGTTGTGCTGCTACCATGTTGTGGTGCTGCTACCATGTTGTTGTGCTGCTACCATGTTGTGCTGCTACCATGTTGTTGTGTTGCTACCATGTTGTGTTATGTGTTGCTGCCTTGCTATGTTGTTGTCTTAGGTCTCTCTTTACGTAGTGTAGTCTCTCTTGTCATGATGTGTGTTTTATCCTATATTTATATTGTATTTATTTTTAATCCCAGGCCCCCATCCCCACAGGAGGCCTTTTGGTAGCCAGTCATTGTAAATAGGAATTTGTTCTTAAAAAGGTTAAATTAAAAAATTAAAAAATATATATAACTCTGTCGTGTGCTGTGCAGCTGTCTCTCTCCAAGCTTAGCTGTTTTCCTGAGGAGGAAGAGGTCATCTTGACTGGAAGGTAGTGGGGCTTCCTTTCCTTCCCCCACCTCCTCCCAATTCCATCTGCTCCCTTGAACAAGGCCTGTGTGTGTATGCCGCTCCAGCGCTGCTAATGGAGAGGGCTTCCCAGAATGCACTGTAGCGTGAGGCTATGTGCTCTGAATTCAGAGTGGCTGCTGCTCTCTCATCGTCTAGTAGTCAGCTATGAGGAGGGGGAAGGAAGACTGTTTTTATTCCATCTCATGTTGTGAGCTTATAGCTAGTAGGCTTATTTCTCCATCTCACTCGCTTTCTCTCTCCTCTCTCCTTTTTCTCTCTTCTCTCTCCTCTCTCTCACCTGCCTCTCCTCTCTTGCTCTCTCTCGCTCTCCTCTCTCGTCTCCTTTTTCTCGATTTTTCTCTCGCTCGCTCTCTCTCGCTCTGTCTCCTTTTTCTCTCTCATCTCTCTTGCTCTCCCTCTCCTCCTCTCTCTTGCTCTCCCTCTCCTCTCCTCCTCTCTCTTGCTCTTTCTCGCTCTCCTCTCTCGTCTCCTTTTTCTTCTCTTCTCCCCTTACACACGTGTGGAGTTTTATTGCCCAGTGACACACACAACATGGGCAGCCAGTCACAGCTCAGTGACACTTCAGCCTCATCGAGGAGGGAATAGTATCCCTTTCATACCAAGACATTTTCCCACCAACTTTACCATACCGCCAATTCATTTTCTTTGTCTGAAAGGTATTTCCGGTATCACAGACGAAACGACATAAGTATTTCTATTCCTACCGGAGGAATTTGCTTTCACGAGCTTGTTGTCACTCAGGTCACCATGACAATTGGGCCGACCATCCACTGCTCCCGCACATTAGCTAACCAGGCTATCTGCATTGTGTCCCGCCCCACACCCGCCAACACCTCTTTTACGCTACTGCTACTCTCTGTTCATCATATATGCATTGTCACTTTAACCATATCTACATGTACATACTACCTCAATCAGCCTGACTAACCGGTGTCTGTATGTAGCCTCGCTACTTTTATAGCCTCGCTACAGTATATAGCCTGTCTTTTTACTGTTGTTTTTATTTCTTTACCTACCTATTGTTCACCTAATACCTTTTTTGCACTATTGGTTAGAGCCTGTAAGTAAGCATTTCACTGTATTCTGCGCTCGTGACAAATAAACTTTGATTTGATGATCACAACAGGGTCAAAGTTTAATGTCTCTTGCTTCCTCCTGGCAAAAGCAATGGTGATATGAAAGGCGAATGGTGACAAGAATGTGGTAAACATTTGGCTGTTTCAAAGGGGACCATATAAACATTGCCCAATTCTTTTTTCTTTTAAGCAATGTACCACAAATCCTATGTGAATTGGGTATAACAGACCTGCATTAGCATCCACTGCAGGCAGCAGAGAGAAACACTCCATGCTAATCCATTCACATCCCCTCTGACTAGCCCATGCAGGTAGCCTAGTCATTGGAAACTGCCATATTTGTTGACCGGTGTCATTGATTCAGTGGAAGGGTTCTTGGATGGCACTAGTCCAAACCACTAATTGGCGCAGGTCTACTTTGTATAATGAGAGTATTGATTGTTCCATTGTGTGGCTCAGGGCTGGCCGGCTGTGGACACAGTGTGTCTGTCTCAGGGAGGGGACTGCCCTGGATATGTGGGGTTCAGGGCTGGCCGGCTGTGGACACAGTGTGTCTGTCTGAGGGAGGGGACTGCCCTGGATATGTGGGGCTCAGGGAGGGGACTGCCCTGGATATGTGGGGCTCAGGGCTGGCCGGCTGTGGACACAGTGTGTCTGTCTGAGGGAGGGGACTGCCCTGGATATGTGGGGCTCAGGGAGGGGACTGCCCTGGATATGTGGGGCTCAGGGCTGGCCGCCTGTGGACACAGTGTGTCTGTCTGAGGGAAGGGGCTGCCCTGGATATGTGGGGCTCAGGGAGGGGACTGCCCTGGATATGTGGGGCTCAGGGCTGGCCGCCTGTGGACACAGTGTGTCTGTCTGAGGGAAGGGGCTGCCCTGGATATGTGGGGCTCAGTGGTGGCCAATGGTGATTTAATTTAGCAGCAATGAGAATACATGTATGGGAGGACAACATTGCAACATTGCAGAGAAGATAGAAAGGGGAAACCAGGGAGCGACTGAACGACAGAGCTGGAGGTGGAATGTATTCAGAAGGAAAGAGCATATTTAGTGGAGCCAGCCTGCTCCAGGTCATCTGTGGCTGTAATTGCTGGTGTGCTTGGTGGAGAACATGTTCCAGAGTTATACAGAGATCCCCAGGGGGGCGTGGGCGCTGGGAAATAACTTCTGAGCTCGTTAGAATGTGACGTTCACCTTGGCCAAGCTTTCAGTGTTTCCCAGCTCATTGGTTCCCTTCTTCCAGCCATACACACACACACGATGGATCCATGGCTGTACCCTTTTTAGCCAGCCACCTCCCAGTGGGCAGTTGGGGGTGGATAGCAGCACCCCAGGCCCCGCCCCAGCTCTGACTGCCGTGCTGTGCTGTTAGAGGCCTTTCATCTTGCTCATTGATATATAATTCATCTGGGATCTGAGGGAGCGGCTCCTCTCATGCCACTGCTACTGCTGAACCAGGACAAATTAGAATTCTGTTTGGTCCCAGTAATGCTCCCAATCAACTTCCCATAGAGCAAGAGAGGACGTGTGTGTCAGGCCAGGATTCCTGTGAGGCTCCATGTGGAATGAGGTGGTATAATGGAAGTGTTTTCTCTGCTGTTCTTTCTGCCTGGTGCGCTGAGGGTTTTTTCCACTGTGAGGGATCGGGTTTCCACTCCTCATGGTTGTTTATGCTGTTGTCTCAGGCAGCTCTGCCAACTGTCCCCTGTCAGCCTGCCTGTGGTCTGGGCTCTGGGGCCTCGGCCTGTCTTGGCGCCTCAGCCTACTCTTAGGAGCCCCAGAAACACACATACACACACTCTCCCAGTTAGATCTAGGCTACTGACCCACAAGGAGCTAATCTAGCAGTGGCAGACATTTACAACACTAGTATGGCTGAGAGGCCTGAGAAACTTCTCCAGCCGTGTTCTCTCTGGTAAACCTGCCAGGCCCACGCTTCCCATCCCATCAGTAATCTACTGAGTGTCTTTCACACATGACTGTGTAGTCCCGTTATGTCGGGGGAAAGGTTTTGACAGCTTTTTCATTCTAGCACGACAAGATGGGTGCAGGCAGAGCTTGATGGCGGTTTGTTTTGATGATGTTTTCATATTCATGTTGATAAAGGTCACATCCCATCTCCCTGTGCTCCTCCCCCGTGCTTTGTTCATTATCCAGCTCCGCTCCACGGTTATTTTTACCTCCTCCCATAATCCTTAATTAATGGAGCCCTAGTCACAGCGCCTCACATTTATCTCTCTTACGAACACACACACACACACACACACACACACACACACACACACACACACACACACACACACACACACACACACACACACACACACACACACTAATTCTCACACACTGATTATACACACATACACACTGAGTGGTAGGCAGTGACGTTCCTGCTGAGTGTTATCTGTGAGAAACCATGCTAGCTATGTTTTCTCTCTCTCCTTTCATTTGATTTATCTGTAGCACAGTAAATGGGGAAACACCTGAGCAGGCACGGCGCTACACTGGCGCTAGGGGGAGGCTATAGCACCGTCACTAATCTGCCTAGCCTTCAAGTATTTTTGCAATATAAATATAATCGCTATAACATGCTGACCACACCGCTCGCGCACTGCAAAATAAATGTACACATACATGTTATTCAATCATTGCACCCACACTGCTCGCGCGCAAGTTCTATTTGTGATGCTGAATGGTGCAAGTCCTGCCTCTCCCATCTCCTCTTTGGTCTATAGAAGCAGATACCCATGTGCCATCTCCTCATTGGTTATACCCACGTGGGTGATTGAAAGACGAACTGAGTTCATCGGTTGTCATGGTAATACAGTGAAAGTTTAGATGCCAGTCGCCATATAAAGTCCAAAGAAGAAAAGGTCTGGAAGGAGGAGAGATGACTAGAACCGATTTGGTTGACTGTTTTATGTGTGGATTAATTGTCGGAGTAGTAGACCTTGTGCATTTCAGGTAGAATAAACAGCTCAAAGTTTATATCCCAGGACAAATTAGCTAGCAACAGCAAGCTAGCTAAATAGGACAAATTAGCTAGCAACTGCAAGCTAGCCAGTTAAATTGCCATAAATGTTTAATGCTTTTCGACCTGTCCCCAAATTAATATAATTGGTTCAGAGTTTGTTTTGATATTTCAACCTGTGTGTTGTGATCGTGTTTGGTGTGGGGGGACAAAATCAATTTGCGCACACGCGCGTCCAGTTTGGGTACGGGTAAGATTGTTTTACACCATGTGTGCACAGTTGACAGGCATAGGATAAACACACTTCTCGTTGTGGCTGCACTGTGGTCCTTTCATTTCTGACGTTGTGATAGACGTTTCATCCGTAACATAAAAACCAATGCACAGCAAGACGCATATACAGTGCCTTGCGAAAGTATTCGGCCCCCTTGAACTTTGCAACCTTTTGCTCCATCCATCTTCCCATCAATTTTAACCATCTTCCCTGTCCCTGCTGAAGAAAAGCAGGCCCAAACCATGATGCTGCCACCACCATGTTTGACAGTGGGGATGGTGTGTTCAGCTGTGTTGCTTTTACGCCAAACATAACGTTTTGCATTGTTGCCAAAAAGTTCAATTTTGGTTTCATCTGACCAGAGCACCTTCTTCCACACGTTTGGTGTGTCTCCCAGGTGGCTTGTGGCAAACTTTAAACGACACTTTTTATGGATATCTTTAAGAAATGGCTTTCTTCTTGCCACTCTTCCATAAAGGCCAGATTTGTGCAATATATGACTGATTGTTGTCCTATGGACAGAGTCTCCCACCTCAGCTGTAGATCTCTGCAGTTCATCCAGAGTGATCATGGGCCTCTTGGCTGCATCTCTGATCAGTCTTCTCCTTGGAAGAGCTGAAAGTTTAGAGGGACGGCCAGTGGTCGTGCAGTGGTCTGATACTCCTTGCATTTCAATATTATCGCTTGCACAGTGCTCCTTGGGATGTTTAAAGATTGGGGAATCTTTTTGTATCCAAATCCGGCTTTAAACTTCTTCACAACAGTATCTCGGACCTGCCTGGTGTGTTCCTTGTTCTTCATGATGCTCTCTGCGCTTTTAACGGACCTCTGAGACTATCACAGTGCAGGTGCATTTATACGGAGACTTGATTACACACAGGTGGATTGTATTTATCATCATTAGTCATTTAGGTCAACATTGGATCATTCAGAGATCCTCACTGAACTTCTGGAGAGAGTTTGCTGCACTGAAAGTAAAGGGGCTGAATAATTTTGCACGCCCAATTTTTCAGTTTTTGTTTTGTTAAAAAAGATTGAAATATCCGATAAATGTTGTTCCACTTCATGATTGTGTCCCACTTGTTGTTGATTCTTCACAAAAAAATACAGTTTTATATCTTTATGTTTGAAGCCTGAAATGTGGCAAAAGGTCGCAAAGTTCAATGGGGCCGAATACTTTCGCAAGGCACTGTACATCTTCGGCCTACAAGTTGTTTTTATTTGCAATAGAAATGTAATCACTAAGATTGTGATGATAGCCAGTTCGTTTTCCAAGTGTTTGCAGGCTAAATGTATTGTACTTCTCGTTGTGGCTGCACTTTGGATATTATGTCATTTCTGACGCTGTGATAGCCATTTCATCCGAAAAGTTATTACCAATGCATAGTTGTCTGATAATGCATATGGATGGAATAAATGCACTTCTTGTTGTCGCATTTTGGATGTATTGTGTTATTGCTGAAAGATGTGTATCTATTTTGTTGAATATCATTTTGTCACGCCTGCTCCAGCTTCGGCCAAATTCAATTAAAAACGACATGTATATCGAATGGGCTTTGTGCCAAATCTGTTTCTATTGCAAAAAAAAACAAGAACTCCCTTATAACCCTGAAGTCATAAAAAGCAACTATTTTCTTAGGCCCCCCCCCCCACGTATTGGTCAAGCCCAAACTTAGACCCCCCCTTAGAGATTGTAATATAATTGACGGGCCTCATTTCCAATGTGAGGTGGTAAGGGCATGTTTGATGGGGGTCATACTGCCGTTCCCCCGCCTTTCTTTGGCTGCAGTCTCATCCTGACAAGATCTGGCTTGGCAGGAGCTGCAGCCCTCACCTCTCCCAGTGCCGCATGGCTGGCCACAGCACTCTGACTCCAACTGTTATCAGTCTGCGTGTCACGGCTATTCTCACTGATTCCTAGAAGGATCATGCCGACGCCACAGTTATTGTGTGCGCCAGGGCCACGTGATCAGCCAAACATTTAAACATAACAGCGAGAGGGAGTACAACACACCACTCCCTCCACAGATGTGGGCGTATGGGTGTGTCACGCACTAACAGGTTGATTATGTTGCCTAGCTTTGTGAATGTGGGTGTGTTTTTGTGTTGCCTACGTGAGATCAGTTGATTTGTTTAAGGGGTTTAAGATGCTGTCGCTGTTCACAGCGCATTGTAAAGGGCAGTGCTTCAGCTGAGCGATTTATAAACAGAACAGAGCTTGGTTTCTGAGTGCTCTACGCTCTGCAACCAGGCCTAGACCTGCAATGGTGTGCTGCTCTTTGCCCTCCTAGACACGTTTGGCTACAAACACACACACGTGTAAGCCTACATTATTTACCTATGTGTGTATGTTCTCCTCCCCCGCTGAGGCACTGCAGGTCTTCAGGCCTTCCTCCTCTCAGGGCTGTGGGTCCAGGCTCAGGCTTCAGCTCATTAGTTGTAGAGTGTGTGGGGTGGGGGGTTGTTGAGTGAGGTGTATGTGTAGGGGGTTGAGTGAGGTGCGGAGGCATGTTACTGTGTGTATTAGACTATATGCGCGTGAGGGAGCTTGTGAGAAGCTGCTTGGGGCTAATCCTGTCGTGGCCCTCCTGATTGGGGGTTGAGCTCTGAGGAACAACTGCAGTTACACCAGCTGCCTTCTACATTCAGAGGAAGTAGAGAGAGATGGCTCAGTCTTGGCCAGTCTTGTTTGTCATCATTGGGATCCACTGAGATTCATTTCTAGATCTTTGAGAAGCAGATTCGTGTGTTAATGCACGTCTGATTCGGTGGGAAGATGTGGCCCCTAGTGAGTTACAGTAATGACACTTAACAGGTCCCATGGAAGTAAGTAAATACTACAGCAGTGCCATTGTAGCAGTGAACTAGGCTTTGTTCTTCTGAGATCCTAGTCTAGCATGTCTTTATCTAGCTCGCTGCCATGGCAATAGCACCGGCCTCCTAGCCGCTGATAGGCCCAATGTAAATGCACTTCTGATTAGATGGACTCCCTGTTACATGCTCCATTGATCTGTATGAATATGCATTATGAAATGCCCTTTTTTTATCTGGCCAATGCGTGTGCACTACTAGGTGGAAATCCAATAACCATTCAGAGCAACCTGCTAGTGATGCCAGAGCCACGGTAGAGAAAAGCAGATTTACTATCCATTATGGAGCTGAGCTGCAGGTATGAAGCTCGCTGGGTGCTTTGTGTGCATGGTTTTAAGTGTGTGTGTGGTGTGTACATGTGGGCATAATGCGTAGGCAGAGTAGCTGACTGGCCCATTTTCAGATTTTGGGGGGGATTCGTCCTGCACATGCCCCCTGAATTCATGATTAAAGCTACAGCCTAGCCTCAATGTTTTATTTTAGTGTAAGTTAGAGGGTGAACCAGGCTTATGTAGAGACAGTGTGACTTTTAGAGTAACGTGTGTTGCCCTCCCTCGCTTGACTGCAGTTGTTCCTTAAAGCCGTCTGTCTCCGCCCAATCCCTGTCCTACTACCCTAGTTCTCCTCCTTCGGATCAGGGGCCTCCCCTCATCACTGGTAGAGCCCTTAATTAGCTGAAGTGCCTCTAAATCTGTTAATTTTATTTTAAAGGAGACAATCAAGGTAAATAAGGGTGTGCAATTGTCACCAATCCCAGTACCCTGCTTGTTGATAACAGGATGGTGACATTTCTGTGTGCAGTATAGCTAGTTAACAGTACTATGCCCATCCTGCTCCTAGATACAAGCTACTCAATAATAATCAGCCATCAATCTCTTCATTGAATCAAAACAAACTAGGTAGCTACTTGGCTAGCATTGGTTGCTAGGGAGAAGGACACGGTCTCCTTCCTGTTGCGCTCCG